>NC_069680.1:70818494-71121524 GCF_023699985.2 Odocoileus virginianus
CACAAAATTAAGAAGCAGGGTGTATTTCCTGGATCTGTATGTTGCAGGATCACGGCACAGTGGGGGATCTGTTGGGGAGCAGGCAGGGTCTCTGGCTGGGCAAGCGGTTTCACAGGAGCAACGAGCCTCCACCGTGGTGGTCACGGGGGCACTCTGCAGTCTGCCACCCTGGTAGAGTTGTGCCATGGGAAGCGCAGGTGTGGAGCACCAGTGCCCCTTCCCAGGAAGGGTGCACTGTCTTCCCATATACGCATCCCTCAAGCAGTCCTCATCTGTGCTGGATAAGAGATGTTCCTCTCTTCATTTGTCATACAGATTGCCTGCTGTACATCTCTGCTCTTTCTCACATTGGATGTTGCCAAGTTATGCTTTTGTGTGTGTACTTGAATTGCTGGCTTACACCATTTTCCGCCACCTCTAAAGAAACATTTTCCCAGTCTCTGACTGTAAGTTCCTCCCTCCTCGGTGCTCCCTTAGGTCCATATTTTCATCATGGTGTTTGTCGTACCCACTAACACTGACTGTGGATTGAACCCTGCGGAATGTAGGTCCCACAGATTGAGCTATATGAAATTGCTGATAATTTGACCGTTTCATCATTTCACATGATTCAGACCTGTATTTTATCTATCTACTCTATAAACCAGTAGTTACATGAGACAGAGCAGGGAGAACTTTTTACTCTGTTTTGGCAATGCCAGGTACAGTGCCTGGTGCAGTGCTGATACTTGACTAGTATTATATGAAAGTGCTTAATAGACTGACTATGAAGCTCTATTCAAATGTAAGAGATTTCTGCAGTAAAACCACCAGTTGTATCAGATATTAGCATTAAAATATGACCTACCTTTAGAGGCTGAGTTGGAGATGAAGTGGAAGCCAACATGAGACTTTACATCATCTAAGTTGAAATATTTTCCTGAGCCCATAGTAGTAATTCAGCCACAGTCCTGAGGGATGAGCAGATAACACTTTAGAGAGTAGCTTTGCCTTCTTTTACCCTTGCAATTCTACCTTTATTAGTTTTCTATACTTGTGCTCCAAAATTTAAAAAAAAAAAGTTTCTGCTGTTTACAAGAAATTATAAATTTGCCTTAATAGATGTTGTAGCGCCACTAAAGGATCTCAGACAGGGGAATGTCCTGTTGGGACTTGTAGTTTATGGGGAGTACCCTAGCAGCATCATGAGTGGTGAAATGGAGAGGTCAAGGCTGGAAGCTGGGAGACCAAAGAGGAGATGATGCCAGGGATGATGAGTCACAGAGGAAGCAGCTGAGAAGAGGAGATGGACTGGAAATACCAAATGGATATTTCATCTCATGGGTGGAGGGGTGGTGAGTAAAACAGGTGGGCTGTACTGATCCCCAAGTTGCGGATGGTTAGGGGACCAAATGGTACAGGCACTTTAGGAAGGGCAGTTTTGGGGAGAAAGATGATGAATTTTATTTTGAGCATATTGAGTGGGAAATATTTTATATAAGTTTGGAGTTGATCTTGCAAGATAGATAGGCTGGTCACTGTCTTTGTTTTTTATTTCCTTATTGATTGATATGGAAATTATCACTCAGGAAAGTTGCCTGAATGGCCAGAATGGGGGAAAACAAATCAGGAAGATGTTGGGCTGCATCTTGAAGGTAGGACCACTACATTCTTTCATCTTTTCTTTGGCTGTCCACCTACTAGAAGGCACTGCTGGATTTTCGGCTTCCCAGCCATACTTGGCCTCCTGGATTGAATGCTCTCAGAAAATGACTACTGAGCACTCCTTTTAGGATTTTAATTAATCTTTAACTGGCTTGCCCTCTGAGCACTTTTTGCTCCTGCTTTGAAATTTTAGACAGATGGCAGGCAGTTATTTCCTCAGCCTTGTCATCTATTCACATGGCAGCTGAAATGCCAAGCACAGACTTGAAGAGGGATGGGATCATAATTCATTATAATTAGTCTTCTTTGATCACTTGTCCTTTGTCCTAAGTACAGGAGCAACATTTAATTGTAGCTGAAGTATTTGTCAAGAACAGCATCCAGACTGTTCTCCCTCTTCCCACAAATGCCAAAGGACACTACTGAAAGGGGAAACTCACATTCCCAATTCTCTTTTGAAATGGCTACTGAGTAGGAGTGGAAACCCTGGGTTTAGAGACAAGGACCTGTGTGGGGGCCTTTCCTTGGGCATGTCAGGTAGTATTGTTAATTAAGCAGCACTGTGAGGACTTAGAAAGATAAGGAACTACATAAAATGAGGGCCTGCTGTGTGTTTTATAGAATATCCCAACGCTGACTAGCTGGAAAACATCATTAAGTTACCTCCTGGCAAAGCCAGGAGGCAGAACTCCTCATCTGCCTGAATCAGAGCCCATGCCTTTGTACAGTTAGTTCAGCAGCAGCCGCTCAGGGTAGATTGACTTGGCAAACCAATTTAGATAGTAAAAAAAAATAAATAAGATATCATCATATACTGGGTGAATCTTGTAAAGAGTTGCCCTGAGCGGTGACATTATGAGGAGCCATTGCTGGGTAAAACTTATTACAAATTAATTCCCAGTCCTGATAAAAAAAAATTATCAATAAATAATATCTGATATCTGTAGTGTGATATAGACTTTAATAGTTAAAATAATTATATGACTTTACTGTCCATCTTTGTTCTCACTCACCTGAGTTTTGTGAATGAGCTGAGGAAAGGGGTATTAGAACCATTTTACAGATAAGAAAATTGAGACTTAAAGGGTGTTATTACCATCAAGGGTCTGGTAGCTTTTAAATCGTCAGATTTTAGACACATAGATTTCGTTGTCCTTCGAAAATAAGATCTAAACAGCAACAAATATATATGAGGTATTCGTTTCAGGAACATTTTTCTTAGAGTTGACATTCAACTCCAAGTCACACGGTTAGAGTTGCTTCTTCTCACTTTTCAATTTTTGACACTAAGTCATAATTATAGAGCCAGAGAAGCACCCAGTGCATTTGCAGGAGCTAATTGACTAGATGGAGGGAAGGCTGGTTGTGCAGCAGAATCCAAACTACCAATTTAAGGAGAAAGAATCCACGCACACATGATCTCCAGGATATTTATATCATGGGGAACTAAAAGGGCCAGCCTTTGCTGCCACTGTGGAGACAGCCTATAAGTCAAAGGGCCGCAGAGTGGTCAGTTTGAGCCCTAGGGCCAGGCTAAGATCACAGCAAGGACCAGGAAGCCCACCCTCTCAGCAGCTTCTCAGGCACTAATGTGAGGTTCAGAGGCTTCCCCACTCTAGGGTAAAATGGAAAAGCTTGGTAAATGAGATTAGATTCAGTGCACAGTGAGAGAGGAAATCAGGCAAACGTGAAACATGAACTACATCCATCAATTAATTGTCAGAAAATAGGGCTCAGAATAGAGTAATGATACTAATAATACTCACTTTTGTACAGTGCTCTAGACGCTACAGAGTTTATGGCCCTCACATCAGCAGCCACTTAAGAGGCAAAATTATTATCCTCAACTTACAGAGGGTTAAGTGCTGGCCTTACATTCCACTAATCCTGGTGCTGGAGGAGTGAGAGCATGCATCTAGGTTTCTGACTCCTGCTCTCAGCCCCACAGGACTGCCTAGGCTGATGGGGGCTGGGGACAGTGGTGGGGAGCGTCCTGCATTGTGGTTTGTGGTTTATTCTCCTGGGAACCCTTTTAAACTGTTCCTTCTTACTGATGAGTGTCTTTGCAATGGCACACAGGAGTGGCCTCAAGGCTAACAATAATGGGCCATTAACTGAATAGCAGCCCTGGCACAAAGTCACAGCCACCCTAGGGTCTTAATTATGCCCTGGCAGAAGCAGAGAAGGAACGCATTCCTGGGAGATTGCTGGTTGACTAATTAGGTGTCAAGTTAAGAATTTCCCTCTGGGATGTCTCAAGTCAGTCCCATTGTGATTCAAAACATTGTCCTAACTGGGAGTCCCAACTGGGCCAGTTTCTTGGGAGAAGAGAGGACTTGCTTCTCCAAGGATTAGCTCCCTGTAGTAGATTAGTACAGGATTCCTTTATTCTCCCTGGCTAATAGTTTAACTTCAAAAACTTGGCAACTGTGAGTCCAGTGTTTCTGTCCCACTGACAAGAGCTGCAGGACAGCCATGCCTGGGTGCCCAGAGCTGAAAAGCAGTCAGCAGTCCCAGCTCAGCTGTTTCTGCAGCAGATGTTAAACGGTGCTAAGGAAGGAAATAGGATCAAAGACCAGCCTGAGACTCAAGCCCAGCACCTGGGAGAGAGGCTAGAGGACCATTCCAGACTGAGTGAGTGAGTAAAAGTCACTCAGTCGTGGCTAACTCTTTGCAACCACATGGACCATACAGTCCACGAAATTCTCTGGGCCAGAATACTGGAGTGGATAGCCTTTTCCTTCTCCGTAGGATCTTCCTAACCCGGGGATCGAACCCAGGTCTCCCATATTGCAGGTGGATTGTTTACCAGCTGAGCCACAAGGGAAGCCCAGTCCAGAATGGGGGTGGGCAGCGCTGAAATCACTTGAACCCTATGTTAAATGTAACCTCTGTGTTCCACTCATTAGTCATGAGGAGAGGGCCTTCATATTAATATTGCTGAGCCCTTATTAATACCTTTAAATGTGCACAATAATTTCCTCCTCTAAGAGAAGTTGTATAGATTAGTTGATATAGAGCATGTGACATAGAGCCATGCACACAATAAGAACTCAGGAACATGACTTGCTTCTGAATCCATCCAGCCTGAGGGGCTTCTCTAAGGGCTGATCATGTCCACCAAGATATACCTCATCTACTCAGAATGGCTGCCCAGGCCCATATATCCCCACTTAGACTGAGGTCCCAACCTGCCTGACTTCATTGGCCCTGCCCATTATTCCATTCCCTTGACCTGCCTTGTTCTTGCCTTCACTGCTCGGCACCTGCCTCTGGCACATCTGTTTGATGCATGATCCAAGCCCTTTATCCTCTGTCTAGTCCTCCTCTTCTCCTCCAATCTCTGTCTCTCCTGTTTGGTACAACTCTGACTACCTTTGGAATACCATTCTTTTCAGCTTAAATACCACCCCTTAGATCATGTATGAAGAGATAGAGCCCCCCAGCTCTTCTTCCCTGAAGAAGGTGTGCCTCATGAGAAGCACTTGGGTGTGGGGTAAGAGGATCCCTGAAGCTATTCCCAGGTTCCTTTCTTTGACCCTTTGATAGGTTCTGTTGGGAAGAAGTCAGTATCAACATCTACCTTCTAATGGAAGTAGACTCCTCTGATTGTGACCAGCTAGACAAAGGGCTAAATGAGATAGAGAATTACAAGACAAGGCAAGCCAGGCCCTAGAAATAAACTAAAAGGAAACAGGTAGGCAGTAGAGGCTAGGAATCTGGAAGAAGTTCGGTGATGAATGGTAATCTAGCAGGCAGGTGGGGTCAGTGGATCCCAGATCTGGAAACCAAGAGATGTCATTAGGGAATAAGCAGAGTCTCAAGGCGGCAGACAGGAGTGTACTTGTGGAAAGAGTTGTCAGGGTCTTAAAGAAAAGCTCCTCAAGAGACCCAGGGAGGACCATGGTGTGGCCTCCTGGAAGGAGTTGAGACTTTAGCACAATGATGATGTATCAGTTTAGGCACAGGACTTAGAGCCATTTAACAGAGCAACCCATGCAATGAGGAGGTAGGACAGGGAGGGGAAAGGAGTGATGCTGGGTTGTGGATTCTTACACCGTGACTTGGAGCATTTGACCACAGAGGAAGCCCATTAGAGATGTGTCTTTCAAGAGCTCCAGGGACATGCAAGCTGGCAAGCCCACAGATTGACTATGCAAAGTCTTCAAAAACTTATCAAAGACAGGGATCATTGTCCCATTTTTGCTTGCTTCCCAGAGGATAGGACCCAGGGAGATGGTGTGTGAAGGAGCCCTATAAGCAGAAAAGTGCTGCACTTTATTTTTAAGTTTAGTCACTAATTGTAGAACTGCTGGTATTTTTTTGAGCTCATCACGATGCTCACTAAATGTTAGCTATTCAAATATTTGCAATTATTATTATAGCAGGAGAAACTCCGAGATAATTTATGTTTATGCTTGTCCTCTTTTCCTCTCTTGAGAAGGTCATAGGCTCTGGGCTTCCTGACCTACAAGATGCTTTTGTGCCTAATTTTATCTTCTCCAAGCTGCCAAATTTGTGATGAAGATTTTTGAGGCAGAGTTCCTCTGAGGGAACCAAGTAGTAATAGGAGATGCTTTCCCTTGATCCAAAAGCAATTTGCAATCCTGGGAGATGGAGGAAGAATTGTGGGTCCTGAGAAAGAGGTGTACCCAGGGATCATACCAGGAAGGTGTCTTGCCTTCAGAGAGGGAAGCCTGTGCACCCACAGCAGAGGTCCCCAGGCCCCTGACTCTGATCTAAAGGAAACAGGAGGACAGGCCAGCGGGACACACGTTAGTGACCCACGTGACTTATAAATTGGTGTGTTAGGCCACTAGAGGACCCTGGCCCTTCCACCATGATGGGGCCCAGTGTATGTTGAGGAAAGAATTTATCCTTAATCGTGAGTATGTTTGATTTTTTTTTTTTCCTCCTTGGCAGAGAAGGATAACTGAAGTTAAATTTAACTAGATTTCAAGCAAACAAGTATCAATAATATGATCTTTCTGTGAATATATCTGTGTGTCTTAAATGTCATACTTTTTTTAACTGAAAAAAAATAAACGTTTTAGTTTTGTATGGGGGTATAGCCAATTAACAATGTTGTGATAGTTTCAGGTGAATAGCAAAGGGAATCAACCACATACATATGTATCTGTTCTCCCCACAAAAAAACTTCCCTCCCATCCAGGCTGCCGCATAACACTGAGCAGAGTTCTATGTGCTATACAGTAGGTCTCTTTTAAAATAATTGTTCTGTGACCACATGGAGCTTTCCTAGTGGCTCAGAGGGTAAAGAATCCAACTGCCAATGCAGGAGACTCAGATTCAGTCCCTGGATGGGGTAGATCCTCTGGAAGAGGGCATGACAACCCACTTCAGTATTCTTGCCTGGAGAATTCCATGGATAGCTGGAGTCTGGCCAGCTACAGTCTGTGGGGCCACAAAGAGTTGGATATGACTGAGCACCTAACAACACTGTGACCCCGTAACTCCTAAGGAAAATGGTGAATGTTTTCACAGTAGCTACTGTATGCTGCTCCTGGTTTTAATATATAAATAAGGCAATCACATTTAATCCTCAGAATAATCTATGAAGTGTTAGAGTCCCCTTTGTATAGATAAAAAAAACTGAACTAAATAATGGTCATGTGACCTTGCACTAGAATTTGTGGCTAGTATCAGAACTGAGATTCAAGACTAAGCTATGTGATTCTAAGGCCAGCCTCCCCCCACCAGACTGCACTGGTGAGATGTTACAATGCTCATCTCTTATAAAGGAAGGGCTGATGGCTGTGGCAGCAGGTTTAATAACTGAGCTGTGATATAAAATAGTTCTCTTGAATGTATATGTCGGACTTTCAGAGAGAGGATGGCTGAAGGACTGAATTATTGAGGTTACCTTTTGGAAACCTTCAGTGTAACCTAGACTTGCTTCACTTTGAAAAACAGTTATCATCCTCTCCCTCCTTTTTTAATCTCCACATTGGGAAGGGAATTTCTATGGATATGTTGGTATTGTCCAACAGGAGACAAGTGATACGAAAAGACCTGACAGATTTCTCCTAGGCAGAGAATTATGTGAGAAGGGTGCTGAATTATAGCCAAGAATAGAATGACTTCAGGCACTGCAGCTACTGGGAAATGCTTTGCTGAATATCGGATGGAGCTTTAGATTTATTGCATCTAATTGAATCTTCAGCAAGTCTGGAAGAAGTAGCTATTCTGATCACTGTTGTTCTGGTAGAATTGCAAGGGCGTGGGGAAGGGTGAGGGAGAGATGAATAGATATATAGTGAATAGAGAAATAGATATGCAGGTAGGTAGGTAGGTAGAGAGATAATACCCATTTATTAAAATCAATGCCAATGTGATGATGAAAGAGAAAAACAAACAAGGTTCCTGACTTCTTGCTATAACTGAGTAAGATTTCTTATTATCTATAAGAATAATTTCTTATTTTCTATAAGAATTCCTTATCTAAGAAGAGAAGCTCTAGGTCATTGAGTCTGGAAGACTTCAGGGTCTTTGTGAAATGAATGAACACATCTATGACTCATTACATCTATTCTTTGGTAAGTTTGTAAGGCAGCTGGTCATTCATTTGTCCTGTTGAGTTCTTTTTCATTTTGCTTTTCAAAATCAGGTCTGAAGTAGAAGGAAATATGTCCCCTTGCTTTATTCCTGCCTTACTGCCCTCCTTTGTTCCTGTCTGCATTTCTTCTAGGTTTTTTTTTACCCTTTTATTTTCCCCTTCTTTTTGTGCTGTACACATTAATTGAGCATCTGTGTGTACCAGGTACTGAGATTCCAGAAATATAACACTTATCAAACACAAAAAGCCTGTGTTCTATGCTGTTAAGAAACCCAGGCCCACAGAGTAGGTCAAAGAAGGATCCGAAATGTCAGATTCAGAAGCATTTAAAACAGACCTTCAAAGCATGTATTCAATAAAAAAGAATGGCCATTATTTAATAGTGGTCATGACAAAGACATATTGAAGAGTTCAGCAGTACTTTAAGACTAGAAGGATTTTGCATCCCCAGGGTAGGGTTTATCGGGAGCCTGTGGGCAACAGATAGTACTTTACAGAGAAATCTCATAGTCTTGTGGCAGATGCCGATGGTGCATAGAATCCAGCTGGGTGGAGCCAAACTCTTTGTCAGAGTCAGAGGGCTCAGTGACGTTTAGCTACAGTCATTATTCTACCCTTAGCCTTCAGTTCATTGGCCACCACTGCTCAGTATCAGCTTCCGCAGCCCTCCTTTTCACCATGGTTATACTTCCTGAAATTGTCTTTACTTCCTGGAAATTATACTTACTAGCTGATATGAGAGACTCCAGGCTCCCTACTTGGTTCCCCCTGCCCTGTTCAGCTTATCAGGGGCCTCTGTTTAGATAGCCGGGCCTGGCCCACCCCCCAAACTGCTGCCCACACAGTTCCTAGTCTTCCAGTGCCCTGGGTCTGCAGCTGTCTCTCTTCTGCCATGATCCCCAGACCTCTCTGTCCAGAGCTGACAGGGCCTCCAGGCTCCTTAGGGAACCAGAACTCAACTTTCTCCTTTCCTACCTTCTGCTCAGCCTTGCTAAAATTCCTCTCTGGCACCTAGTTGCCTACTGGTTGCCATCCCACCTGAACTATTGAGACAGCATGAAACATTCTGAAGGCATTTCCTAATCTTATTCCTCTGATCCCATTCAAATGGCATCTTATCCACAAAATATGTGTATATCCATATATACACACATACACACATACCCAGTAAGTCTAATCTTTTCCCTTCAAAAGTTGCTAACATAACTTTAGGTAAAATTAAAACTGAGAAGATTTTATTAATAATTGAGTTTTGCATATTTCTTAAAGTTTGGAGCCAAATTATGATGGATTCATTCAGCAAATAAATTCTGAGCACCTGCTATGTGAGAGGTATGTACATGTCAAATAGGGCAACCTAGAGTGGATGATGGAGATAAAATCATATTTGAATTTATACACACACACACATATATATATTTACTAGAACAAATATAGTCTCTCACTTCCATGTAATTGTAATATTTTGCATTTTAAAATTAACCCTGGCCTAATTCTTCATGTCTTTGGTAACTATAAAAAAGGAGTTGCTAAGTATTTGAAAAATACTTGTAATACCAAAACCCGAGACTTAGAAAGCAAAATATTCAGCATAATATATGATGGATATGTGCCTGATGCAAATAGATGCATACATAACAAGATGGATATTAAACACAGGAGATTCTTAAAATACATTAGTTCAATGATGAATTTCACTTACTGTGAAAACCAGATCCAGAGTGCATAAGTGACAATTAACAGTCCAGTTATTTTTATTTTAGGGGGAAGAGAGATACAGAAAGAGATTTAGACAATTTATGCTGACTTTCAGTAGGTCTTCTTCCTTAAAGATATTGTCTTATTATAGAGGGTACTTAATACAGTATTTCCTAATGGGTTATCAGACATATCCACTTTATAGCAATTCCCCTTGGGTATCCGTGTCCAAATAACATGCATTTCTACTTGACTAATTCAATTAGGAGGACAACAGACACCTCAAGGGAGACATTTAATGCCTTTCTTCAGAAGGACTCCTGTGAGTGGTAATGAAAACCAAGCATGTTATCCCTTTACTTTCTTTTCTCCCCATTATCTCAGATAACTGGAATTAATTTACATCCAACAATCTTTTACTTTAAACTCTACATTGAAAGACTCATGTATTTAGTGTTTTTTGTTTTTTCCCTTATTCTTGAAAATGCCAGAGCTGTTTCTAGAATATCTTGAATAAGCCAAATCAATAATAGGAGCAATGCTACCTTCTCTCTCTGAGTAAATACCCACTTTTCACTGAGGGAAGGGATGTGGTTACAGACATTGTAGAAAAGTGGTGCTTATTTTCCTTCTGAGCGGATGCACAGTGCCTGCTGCAATTTCCAAAAACAGTCTGCTAACATAACAATATACCAGCTACAGAATTTCAACAGGATCACTGTGGGGTTTTCTGTGCACATATCCAACTATTGGCTCACAGTCTAAAGCAATGCTGTGATTGTACAGCTAGGGAAAAATGGTGATGGTACTCATGGTGCTAGAGGATGGAATGTCTACACACAGGCTTGCTTTTCTATTATACTCAATTTATCAAGCTAAAATTGAGTGCCTAGTGAGAGTCCAGCACTGAGTTATATGTTGTGTGAAGGAAGCAACTTTTCTGTGCTTTTGAAGCATTTAGATGGTGACAAGAGTAATAAAAAATAGAAGATGAATGAATTATAAGAGAAAACATAGCCAGTGACATGGAGAGATGCATCAACTGTGTTAGGTGTGGGAAAAAAAATATTTTTTCAGTACATAAGAGTAAAAAAGTAGAAGGACATCAACAACATTCCTCCGTAGGATTTAAAAAATAATTAGAAACTAACTAAAATGACTGTATAAGAATTCTGGAAATCAGTCAAAGAAATCAGTAACTAGGTGAACACCCAATCACAGAAAGGCCACATTCAAAATGGTATGAAATTTTGTGGCAATTTTACTTGCCCTTTCCTACCCCATTCTCAAGGCTATATATTATCACTCTGCTTATTTAACTTATATGCAAGTACATCATAAGAAACGCTGTGCTAGATGAAGCACAAGCTGGAATCAAGATTGCCGGGAGAAAGAGCAATAACCTCAGATATGCAGATGACACCACCCTTATGGCAGAAAGTGAAGAGGAACTAAAAAGCCTCTTGATGAAAGTGAAAGAGGAGAGTGAAAGTATTGAGTTAAAGCTCAGCATTCAGAAAACTAAGATCATGGCATCTGGTCCCATCACTTCATGGGAAATAGATGGGAAAGACAGTGGAAACAGTATCAAGACTTTATTTTTTGGGGCTCCAAAATCACTGCAGAAGGTGATTGCAGTCATGAAATTAAAAGACACTTGCTCCTTGGAAGGAAAGTTATAACCATCCTAGATAGCATATTAAAAAGCAGAGACATTACTTTGCCAAAAAAGGTCCATCTGGTCAAGGCTATGGTTTTTCCAGTGGTCATGTATGGATGTGAGAGTTGGACTGTGAAGAAAGCTGAGCACTGAAGAATTGATGCTTTTGAACTGTGGTGTTGGAGAAGACTCTTGAGAGTCCCTTGAACAGCAACAAGATCCAGACAGTCCATCCTAAAGGAGATCAGTCCTGGGTGTTCATTGGAAGGACTGATGCTGAAGCTGAAACTCCAATACTTTGGTCACCTCATGCGAAGAGCTGACTCATTGGAAAAGACCCTGGTGCTTGGAGGGATTAGGGGCAGGAGGAGAAGGGGACG
The DNA here is from genome assembly GCF_023699985.2 of Odocoileus virginianus. Taxonomy (NCBI): domain Eukaryota; kingdom Metazoa; phylum Chordata; class Mammalia; order Artiodactyla; family Cervidae; genus Odocoileus; species Odocoileus virginianus. Next base: position 70,830,454 of record NC_069680.1, read on the forward strand.
ACAGAGGATGAGATGGCTGGATGGCCTCACCGACTCCATGGACATGAGTTTGAGTAAACTCCGGGAGTTGGTGATGGACAGGGAGGCCTGGTGTGCTGTGATTCATGGGGTCACAAAGAGTCGGACACGACTGAGCGACTGAACTGAACTGAACCCCATTCTCAGCATAGTGCAGAAGCACAGTTGGGAGGAAAAGGTTTAGTCTCCAGTTCCATCCAGTGACCCAGAGAGGACTGAATTTGCAACATTATAATCTGTAAATTGCCTTAGGGATTGGTCTCTTTAACCTACACTGGAGTTGAGACAGCCAAAAAAAAAAAAAAAAAGCAGCTTGGATCTCAGGCAAGAGGAAGCACAGGAAGCAGTAGGCATGGCTCATGAAAATTGCAACATAGTTACAGACATGTAGACTCCTGAGACAATAAATTACTCATTGAAGAATGCGGTAGACAGCTAATCCCCAAGAAGAAACAAGGATGGGACTCTTAATGTATTATATTTAAAAATACTTGTGTATGTGAGAGAATTATAAAACACACACACACACACACACACACACACTTCAAGAGTACAAATACCTAGAAAAGCCCACAGAAGAACCTAAACCTTCATACTAGGCTGATGAGTGACTTTCTTCCTCTGCATGGAGTCAGTTTGTAAAGACCAGGAAAGGTAACTGTCTTGTTGTTATTTTGTTTTGTTTTGAACAAGTATCTGTGTGTGTGCCTAGTCACTGCAGTCATGTCTGACTCTTTGCGACCCTATGGACTATAGCCCACCAGGTTTCTTCTGTCCATGGGATTCTGCACTCAAAATAACTTGAGTGGATTGCCATGCCCTTCTTCATTACAGATGCCTACTTTTCAGTAAAATATTAAAAGGCTTACAAAGATGCAGGAATGCATGACACATTAAAAGGGAAAAAAATAATTCTCAGCAACAGTCCCTGGAGAAACAAAGGCATTAGACTTACTAGATAAAGACTTTAAAGCTACTGTCATAAATATGCTCAAAAAGCTAAAGGAAAACATAAAGAACTAAAATAAATCAGGAAATTATATATGAACAAAATGAGGTTATCAGCAAAGAGACATGAATTATTAAAAAAGTCAGAAATTATAGTGGTAAAAATACAGTAACTGAATAGAAAAATTCACTAGAGAAATTCAATATGTGACTTAAATAGGCAGAAAAAGCATCACTGAACTTTGACAGGTCATTTAAATGGTTAAATCTGAGGGGCAAAAAAAAAAAAAACCCACGAATGAAAACAAATGAATAGAATCTAAGAGACTGCATAACACCATACAGAAGATTAATGTATGCATTATGGGAGTTCCAGAGGAGAATAGAAATAGTCAGAGAGCTTATATAAGAAATAATGGTTAAAAAAAAAAAAAACTCTGAAATTTGAGGAGAGAAATGAATATACAAATACAGGAAGCTCAATGAACTTCCAGTGTGATAAATACAGAGAGACCCAAACTGAGATCAATTTTAACCAACCTGTCAAAAGTCAAAGACAAAGAGCATCTTGAACAGCAAGGAAAGGGATAACAAAGAGTAGATCAAACATTTAGGAAAAATATCCCACAATAGTTGGTTCTTTGGAAAGATCAAAATTGTCAAATCTTTAGATTGGCTAAGAAAAACTCAAATACCTACATTTAGAATAGGATATTACTACCAATTTTATAGAATTATAAAGAATATATGAGAATACTATGAACAAATATACATCAACAGTGGGACAGGATAGAAAGCCTAGGAATAAATCCACACTCCTGTGATCAATTAATCTATAATATGAAGGCAAGACTACATAATGGAGAAAAGACAGTCTCTTCAAAATATGGTTCTGGGAAAACTGGACAGCTGCACATAAAAAATGAAATTAGAACATTCTTTAGCACTATTCGTAAAAATAAACTCAAGATGGATTAAAGACATAAATATAAGACTGGATATTATACAAAATTTTACAGGAAAATGTAGGCAAAGCACTCTTTGGCATACATTGCAGCAGTGACTTTTTTGATTCATCTCCCAGAGTAATGGAAATATTAATAAAAACAAAAATGAGCAAATATGACCTAACTAAACTCAAAAGCTTTTGGACAGCAAGGGAAACCATAAAAAATGTAAAAAGCAACTCACAGAAAATATTTGCAAATGATGTCACCAACAAGGGCTTAATTTTCAAAATTTACAAACAGCTCATGGCAGTTTAATACCAGAAAAGAAACAACCCAATCAAAAAATGGGAAGAAGACCTAAATAGATATTTTTCCAAAGAAGACATACAGATGACCAAGAGATACATGAAAAGATGCTCAACATCACTAATCATTAGAGAAATGCAAATCAAAATTACAACAAAATATCACCTCACACCAGTCAGGATGGCCATCACCAAAATGTCTACAAACAATAAATTTTGGAAAGAGTGTGGACAAAAGGGGACCTTCCTACACTGTTAGTGGGAATGTAAATTGATACAGCTGCTGTGGAGAACAGTATAGAGGTTCCTTGAAGTGAGGTCGCTCAGTTGTGTCTGACTCTTTGTGACCCCATGGACTGTAGCCTACCAGGATCCTCCGTCCATGGGATTTTCCAGGCAAGAATACTGGAGTGGGTTGCCATTTCCTTATCCAGGGGATCTTCCCGACCCAGGGATTGAACCCGGGTCTCCTGCGTTGTAGGCAGACGCTTTACTGTCTGAGCTACCAAGGAAGCCCTAAAAAGCTACCATTGATCCAACAATACCATTCCTGAGCACATATCTGGAGAAAACCATACTTTGAAAGGATTCCGGTACTCCATTGTTCACTGCAGCACTATTTACATTAGCCAAGACACGGAAACAACCAAAATGTACATTGATGAATGGATAAAGAATATGTGGTTCATATATACAGTAGAATATTACTCAGATCTTAAAAAGAATGCAATAATGCCATTTGTAGCAACATGGATGGACCTGGAGATTATCATACTAAGTAAGTCAGAGAAATACAAATATCATATGATATCACTTATATGCAGATTCTAAAAAAATGATATAAATGAACTTATTTACAAAACAAACACAGATTTAGAGATTGAATTTATGATTAATAGTGGGGAAGGAGTGGGGAGAGATAAATTTGGAGTTTTGGATTGACATGTACACACTGTTGTATTTAAAATAGATAACCAAAAATGATCTACTGTATAGCAGAGGGGACTATGCTTAGGACTCTGAAATAATCTAAATGGTAAAATAACTTGACAAAGAATGAATACAGGTATATGTATAACTGAATCACTTTTCTGTATACCTGAAATGAACACAATGTAGTTGTTAATCAAACAACTATAGTTAATCAAACTATATGCCAATAAAAAATAAAACTTGTTTTTTTTAATATTGCTTTGGTGAGACAATTACCAACACATATATGAAATAAAAGTGAAAACCAGTTGGAAGATCTGTTAGGGAGCAGAGAGAAGCAAGATCAAAATTGAGATGAGGGGACAGAAAAGGAATGCATGGAATGATTTAAAAACCTTTGGGAAAGTTGAATTTAACTGCTAATTAGTTTTGAGGTCCAAGACTAGTAGAGTTTACAGTGATTCTGAGGCATCTGAACCTGTATTAAGGCCAAGAATTCAGTGATATAAGGAGGGATAAAGAAAGCAGCTATTGATTAAACCTAATTTCTGAATTCTCCAATCAAATCTTCTTTGAGATTTGAACAATACATTTTTAAAATGCATAGTTAATCTAAAAGCGATAACATGAGTTCTAAATACTTAGGAAGCTGTGTACTACTATGAACACTAAGCTCTTTAATAGATGACAATAACCTCTATTGACTGGGTGAGAGATCATAGGGATGCTCCAGCCATTTGAGATCAGACTTGTGCTCCTGAAAATTAGTTTGAGGTTCCTTAGACTTATCCTATTATGTCTTTTTATATGTCATGCCAGTGTAAACTTCAAAATAATTAAAAACAATAGACAAGAACCTTCTAATCTTTTTTAGTATTCTTTTATGTAAGGAATAATTGATTGGAGGAAGTGGATTACATTGCAGTATCCAGACAGGCTCCTTTTGTTACTACTTTTGACTTTTTATCTGCTTTTTAAATTTCCTTACCTGTTTTGAAAGCACAGTGCAGTTCTCTTGTGTTTCTTTTTTGGTGCAAGACAGTGTAGAAAGGCTCATGGCATAAAGCTGAAGGATATCCACCATCCAATTTAATACCCTTAGATAACTGACATTTTTAGAGAATAATCCTTTGAAATTCATATAAGGGAATGTGATAGGAAAAAAGCGTGGAAACTGGAGTCAAACTGACTTGGGTTTTAATACTGATGCTGATACTTAATAGCTATGAAACATTAGGGACTGAATTAAATTATTGAGCCTTAGTTTCTTGGTCTGAAATAAGGGAACAGTAATACTTCTGGCTCAGGTAAATATATATGTAACTATATATATGACTATATATATGTGTGTGTATATATATATATATATATATGTATATGTATATGTATATATATATATGTATACATATATATATATATACACAAGCTTGACAGATAGTAAAAAAAATAAAAAGAAAGAAACTGCCATCAAAAAAGCTGTTTCTGTCTTGTCCTAAAAGAGAGTTCCTAATGTTATTGAGGTTCATCTATTAGGATAAATGAAAGAAACCAGGTGCAGAAGACCACATACTGACATATTGTATATTTCCATTTATATGAAAGGTCAAGAATAGGCAAATATACAGAGACAAAAATTAGCGATTGTCTAGGACTAGGAAGCAGGGGGAAAGGTGTCTGTTTAAGAATAGTAGGTTGCTTTGGGGGATAAAAATATTCTACGGTTAGATTGTGGTAATTGTTGTATCACTCTGTAAATATACTGAAAGAAGGAAATTGAATTGTATACTTTCAAAAGATGAATTTTATATATGTTAATAATATCTCATACACTTTCAAAAGGTGACTATTATGATACCTTAATAATATCTCAGCAAAGGCATTTTGTATGCTGACATAAATATCCTAAGTAAAATAATCTGTGCCTATGGAAAAATGGGAAATTTTATTTGTGCCAGGGGGAGGTGGGAAAGGAGGCAGGATCTCTTGTATGTCTTTCTGAGTATGTCTTTGAGTTGGCTTAATGATCAATTTCTTCTGTTAATAGCTCCCCAAATCACAGTGGCTCATCATTTTTTTCTTATTTACTTTGCACCATGGCATCTATTCACATTTGTTTCTTATCTGCAGTGCTGTGTCTGCTCTACACAGCTCTGCTTAGCTCTGTCTACATGTCTTCTCATTCCTAAAGCAGATGCTATAGTGGGACATGCTGATTTTCCTGCCATAGAGAAAGAGAAGATGGATTCAAACCTATTAGCTTTTTTCTAAATTTTGTGCCAGATATGTTAAGTATATAACATAGATTACTCATTTAAGAAAATGATTTATGTTTTATTGAAGGATAATAGCTTTACAGAATTTTGTTGTTTTCTGTCAAACCTCAACGTGAATCAGCCATATGTATACATATATCCCCTCCCTTTTGAACCTCCCTCCTATCTCCCTCCTCATCCCACCCCTCTAGATTGATACAAAGCCCCTGTTTGAGTTTCCTGAGCCATACAGCAAATTCCTGTTGGCTATCTATTTTACATATGGTAATGTCAGTTTCTATGTTACTCTTTCCATACATCTAACCCTCTCCTCCCCTCTATTAGCTTTTAATGCTTCTCTCAGAGTATATAGCTGTTCACATGTCATTGGGCAAAGCAAGTCGCATGGTAAAACCTAGTGAACATGCACTCCTTCCATGGAATAAGGTTACTGTGAATGTCTGTAGTCAGTAAGACAGTCTACTGTTGTTGGAAGCAGACCTGTCTAGCATCCTCACTAGAGCCTGTAAAAGTGAAAATCACTCAGTTGCATTCGATTCTTTGCAACCCCATGGACTATACATGGAATTCTCCAGGCCATGATACTAGAGCTTAACCCTCCATAATTGCCTTTCATTCCTCTACTTGTCCCCTCATCCAGGTGTTTATCTTGTTTCCTTTTTTTCCCCACTGAAATCTTTCCTTTGGTTTATATCAAGGGTAAATTTATAAATAATTTTCCTTTGCCATGAAAATCTCTTTTAAGTGTCTACTGAGATGTCTAGTTACCACTTCATGCCTTCCACTCCTTCCCCTCTTTGCCAGACTTTACAGCCAGCTAGTGTCACTAATGATTCTCTATCAAATTTAACTCTTTACAGTCTGGCTTGAACTCTCTCAGTCCATTGAAATTTTTCTTTTTAAAAATTTTGGTGGCCTTGATTGCCAAGACATTTTATTTTTTCAGCCATTATTTATTTTAATGGTGGTGACATTTAAAATGCAGAATATATGACCCCCCCTTGCCTAACAAATTGCAGATTCTTTCCCTACACTCCTTTCCTGTTGATCTAGGTTTTCAGTTTTTACTTTTGAGTGTGTGACTCCCATATTTACATGTTTATTCAGCTTCCTTGGATTTAAAAAAATAAGGGTCAAAAGTGATTACTGTGTATAATTAATCATATTCATTTTGCATAATCATATAAATCATGTTTAAATAGAATGTAAATAGAAAGTTTTTTCCTGAAGAAATTAAAAATAATCTTAGGCTTAATGATTCTAATATAAGTATTATCTTGTGTGGCCAAAAGTTGTTCGCAAATTTAAAGTACAACTATAGTGTGCAAATCATAGAATTCAAATATTCTTAGTTAGATATACAGCTTAGCTTAAGTATTCAGGAGCACGGTATCAAGCTGATAAAGAATCAGTATTTGTGGATGTATTTTTGTAATATTTATTCATTAACCAGGGAAAAAAGGGAAGAAATTGGGGTGGTAATGATCAGCATCTTTTATTTCACAGCCAGACACTTTATAAAACTTTATGATTTATTTCTTTAACAACATCATAGTGTAACTAGAATACCTTCCATTTTAAAATAAGGAAATAGACAATTTGAGGACTGAAGTAATACATATGATGTTATTTCAGTGTAATTGGCAGAGCTCTATGTCTTCCCAGGGCTGGGTAACTTGGTGCTGTGTGTGCCTGTGTGTGTTGTTCAGGGTGCGTGTCTGGCATTATAATTGTGTCATTAGTAACTAGACTTCACATGTAAGAAAAATCCATCATATAAGGACAGTTGCAAAATAATCACCTATAGGACCAAAGCAGAAAATCTTCTAAATGAAACAGGGTTGGGGTGACAAACCATGAAGGTTGATTAAAGGAAGGAGCATTCAACCTCCGGGGATTCCAGAGCTGAGATGGAACTCTTTAAAACATACCTTTAACCCCCTCTGATAGGAGCCCCTCAGCTGCAACACTTAAGCTACCAAGGTCTTTCCATTTGTGAGACCAAACCAAAAATTCAAGGCTTCAGTTCAGTTCAGTTTAGTTGATCAATCGTGTTCGACTCTTTGCAATCCCATGGACTGCAGCACACCAGGCCTCCCTGTCCATCACCAACTTCCAGAGCTTGCTCAAACTCATGTCCATTGAGTCGGTGATGCCATCCAACCATCTCATCCTCTGTCATCCCCTTCTCCTCCTGCCTTCAATCTTTCCCAGCATCAAGGTCTTTTCCAATGAGTCAATTCTTTGCATCCGGTGGCCAAAGTGTTGGAGTTTCAGCTTCAGCGTCCATCCTACCAATGAATATTCAGGACTGATTTCCTTTAGGATGGACTGGTTGGATTTCCTTGTAGTCCAAGGGACTCTCAAGAGTCTTCTCCAACACCACAGTTCAAAAGCATCAATTCTTTGGTGCTCAGCTTTCTTTATAGTCAACTCTCACATTCATACATGACTAATGGAAAAATCATAGCTTTGACTAGATGGACCTTTGTTGGCAAAGTAATGTCTCTGCTTTGAAATATGCTGTCTAGATTGGTTATAGTGTTTCTTCCAAGGAGCAAGCATCTTTTAATTTTATGGCTGCAGTCACTATCTGCAGTGATTTTGCAGCCCATGAAAATAAGTCTCTCACTGTTTCCACTTTTTCCCCATCTATTTGCCATGAAGTAATGGGGCCAGATACCGTGGTTTTAACTTTTTAAATGTTTAATTTTAAGCCAGCTTTTTCACTCTCTTCTTTCCCTTTCAACAAGATGCTCTTCAGTTCCTCTTCAGTTTCTGCCATTAGGGTGGTGTCATCTGTATATCTAAGGTTATTGATATTTCTCCTGGCAATCTTGGTTCCAGCTTGTGCTTCATCCAGCCTGGCATTTTGTATAATATACTCTGCATATAAGTTAAATAAGCAAAGGACAGTATACAGTCTTGACATACTCCTTTCCCAATTTGGAACCAGTCCATGTCTGGTTCTAACTGTTGCTTCCTGACCTGTATACAGATTTCTCAGGAGGTAGGTACGGTGGTCTGGTATTCCCACCTCTTCAAGAATTTTCCACAGTTTGTTGTGATCCACGCAGTCAAGGGTTTTGGAGTATTCAATAAAGCAGACATAGATGTTTTTCTGGAATTCTCTTGCTTTTTTGATGATACAACAGGTATTGACAATTTGATCTCTAGTTCCTCTGCCTTCTCTAAACCCAGCTTGAACATTTGGAAATTTGTGGTTCATGTACTGTTGAAGCCAAGCTTGAAGGATTTTGAGTATTACTTTGCTAGTGTGTGAGATGAGTGTAATTGTACAGCAGTTTGAACATTCTTTGGCATTGCCTTTACTTGGGATTAGAATGAAAATTGACCTTTACCAGTCCTATGGCCACTGCTGAATTTTCAAAATTTGCTGGCATATTAAGTGCAACACTTTGATAGCATCATCTTTTAGTACTTGATATAGCTCAGCTGGAATTCCATCTCCTCCACTAGCTTTGTTTGTAGTGATGCTTCCTAAGGCCCACTTGACTTCATACTTCAGGATGTCTGGCTTTATGTGAGTGATCACACCATCATGGTTATCCGGGTCATGAAGATCTTTTTTGTATAGTTCTTCTGTGTATTCTTGCCACCTTTTCTTAATGTCTTCTTCTCTTAGGTCCATACCTTTTCTGTCCTTTATTGTGCTCATCTTTGCACAAAATGTTCCCTTGGTATCTCTAATTTTCTTGAAGAGATCTCTTGTCTTTCCCATTCTATTGTTTTCCTCTATTTCTTTGCATTGATCACTGAGGAAGGCTTTCTTATCTCCTTGCTATTTGGAACTCTGCGTTCAAATGGATATCTCTTTCCTTTTTGCCTTTGCCTTTAGCTTCTCTTCTTTTCTCAGGTATTGTAAGGCCTCCTCAGACAACCATTTTGTCTTTTTGCATTTGTTTTTCTTGGGGCTATCTTGATCGCTGCCTCCTGTACAATTTCACAACCTCTGTCCATAATTCTTCAGGCACTCTGTCTATCAAATCTAATCCCTTGAATCTATTTGTCACCTTCACTGTATAATTGTAAGGGATTTGATTTAGGTCATACCTAAATGTTCTTGTTTTCCATACTTTCTTCAATTTAAGTCTGAATTTTGCAATAAAGAGTTCACGATCTGAGCCACAGTCAGTTCCTTGTCTTGTTTTTTCTGTTAGAGCTTCTCTCTATATATGTACATATATATTTGACCAAACCCATGATTAAAGGCTTGGTTAAGGTTCTGTCCATGCTGTCAGAAGAGCAGACTGTGACACTGTGTTCTGTGCAGTCCGCAATGACTGTCCCTTTGCAGATGAGCAAAGCTTGGCTAGTCTGCCCTTCTCTCCATACAGTGTCCGCTGCCAGTTATAGCACAAGTAACCTGTTTGTTTCTTGAGATGGCTGTGCTATTTAGGAGAAATCCTTCGGTTGTTGTTGATATGGTTTAGCTGTGCTTTAGCATCTGGCCTACTCTTCTTATTTATAGTCTCTATCAGATGTCAGTTCTTGGCTCTTGAACTCAGGATCTCAGTGAGTGGAAGCAAGGTGTCCTCTTTACTCCTCTCTTTCCCCAAGACAAAACTTCATTGATGCCACATCCCTCCACTTCTAATATACTGTATGTCCCTTATGTGTGTTAGTTGCTTAGTTATGTCTCACCCTTTGCAACCCCATGGGCTGTATGTAGCCTGCTAGGCTCTTCCATCCATGGGATTTTCCAGGCAAGAATATTGAAGTGGGTTGCCATTTCCTGCTCTAGGGGATCCTCCCGACCCAGGGATTGAACCCAGGTCTCCCACATTACAGGTAAACACTTTACCATCTGAGCCACCAAGGAAGGCCATGCCTCCTTATACTATGCCTTATACTGGGAAGTGTTGGAGTTTTGCAGTTATGAACCTGGACTCTGTTTGCAATTGTGAACTTCGACTCTTCTGTCATAAAGACTAGAATTGACCCTCTGTTTCATCACGATGGCCTTATCTCTCTACTAATAAACCATACTCCACTTCATCAGGTTGTGGTGAAGAATCAATCCTTTCAGGAAAATAAAGCATGATCACAGTGTTAAAAACATAGTGAGTTGTCAATAAATATTAACTTTTATTATATTTACTATCATTAGGACTCTGTACAAGTCTTTGTACATTTTTTCCCCAAAGAAGCTAATCTTCCTGTGTTTACTAGCATCAGTTATATTTTTGCCTTAGGCAGTCTCCTGACTTAGCTCTAGAGTAGACCTTTTTTCTCTCTTTTTCATCTCTCACTTCCAATTCTACCAGTTTTACTCCCAAATATTGCACTCCTTAATGTTTCTTCTCCTTAATTGTTGCTTTTTTTTTGTTTGTTTGTTTTGTCTGTGTTCTTAATGGTAATTTATCTGTGCTCTTAACCAACATATAGATACATATTTATATATATATACATATAAAACATGGCCTCCCTGGAAGGTTGTGATGAGTGAAATGCATCACAGATTTAAAATGTTCTTTGTAAACTCTTAAGTGCTATTTGGTTAAGTGAATGACAACCTTATTTTACAAGATAATATAGATTTAAATGATTGAAAGCATTCACTTCCAGAAATACTGTGTACTCATCTTTATTTTCCTCTTGGCCTATACTGCTAAAGTTCTTTTTTTCCTATGGAAATGAAAAAACTAATTACCACAGATGAATAGAAATTCTCTGAAAAGATTAGTCATTCAGTATTGATTATTCCTCTATCAGGATCTAATTAATATTGGCATCATCCCTAATTGCTTTCTGTGTTCTGTTGTTTACTGAAATGGGCATCACGGTTTCCACTCTTGGCAGTAAATTTTCTGTTCGGTTTCTATACTTTCATCCCTAAAGTCTTTGATGTGATTACTCTGGGGGGAAGCACTCAAAACCACAACAAAAATGGATAAATAAAGTTTAGGCATCCCTTCAATACAATGATTTCCTTTCCATTTCTAAAGTAAAAAAATAGAAATAGGAAATATTTAGAGATTGTACAGAAAGAATCAGGAATATCCTGTTGACAAAGAATCCATATGCAAAATTCTGCAAAAGGATTGGGCAAATATAAGTATATAGTACCTGCAGTTCTTAAATTATTATTTTTGATTGTCACTGAGCCTTTATGAGCATTAATCTTGCTTAGTAGGAAGGCAGTCACACTGAGCCCAGCCTTGCCATCCTGGGCCAGCATTCCTATTCCTGAATAGACTGATGCCAGGACTGATCTATAGTAGTTCTGAATTTTCTGTGTATGTTCTTAGTTCTAACTGTGTCCAGTAATAGCTATCCCTGTTTTCCCATCTATTAACATTTAGCTGAAATTATGAGGATTTTGCAGCTTTAGCATCAAGAGTTTGGAGGCCCAGGTTTCTAGTCCTGTTGCTAACCTTCAAGCTGAGGAACTTGAAAGAAATGTGGCACAGGGATTTGCTCCTGTTCAGAGTTTTGCAAATTGTGGTCCTCAGGCGGCCCCCATGGCACCAGGGAGTTTGGTAGAAGCACATGTTCCAAGTTCCTTCTGAGACCTGCTGAGTCAGTCTCTGGGGGTAATGTCAATCCATTTATGTTTTAATGAAGCCTCTTGGTGATTCAGAGATGCACACGCTTAGTGCCTAGAAAGTGAGATTTTGTCAGCCTTCCTGAGGATGCAAGCACGAGAGAAAGTGGATAGTGAGTCGGGAACCACAGTGCATAATGAGGCGCCCATGGTGTTAGGACTGGAGGGCAAGTGTGAGAGAGTCATAAATCAAGAGTCCAGGTTACCTAAAATACGCCCTGGAAGGAGGAGACTTTGCTATAAAAAACAAAACAAAACATCAGCTTCATCATCCAGCATAGGTCCTAACAGCTGCAAATGTGCAATGATTTTCTTAAATGAATTTATGAGTAACTTCAAATTTCAGATATCAAAATTTCTGTCTTGGAAGAGCAGGGCAGAAGGGCTCAGACACACAAAAAGAAAGTAAATTGATATGAGGGATTTCTAGGAATATATTCACAACCTATCTGGGGGTTTAGAACTTAGGACAGAGACCAGCATGGGCTTTACTCAAAACTTGGACTTCACAGTTGAAGGAGATTAACAGGAAGATGTGCTTCCTTTGACACAGAAATTATGAGCTTATCGAGTCAGGTCATAGCAGGCAGGACAGTGGTGAGTGGGTCTCTTAGACAAAAGACATCTCTTTGCTCTGCCCATAAAGGATTCAGTGACTTCTGACTCCAGGCTCTCAAGGCAGCTTACTGATTAGCTGTCTCAAACTCCTTGGACCTTTGTAAATTGGAGCCAACAACATCTGACCTCAAGTGAGGATCTTTGTTCTTAAAAAGTGATGGTGATGATGTAAAGAAAGGGATAGAGGGAATAGATGATTACTCTCTCTCTGTTTTAGCTGTGTTGTGTGGCGTGAGGCATTCTGGTTCCCTAACCAGGGATCAAACCCATGTTCCCTGTGATGGAGCAGGGAGTCTTAACCACAGGACCACCAGGGAAGTCCCAGATTGTTCTGTTTTTAATGTAGTCGGCTTCCCAGAAAACTACAAGGCAGCTACAGCTTTTTACAAAACATCAGATTCCATTCCCTTTTTAAGAGATTTCCTTCCATGTAACTAATAGATGTTTCCTAGAATCTTGAGTTGCAATGTGTAGACAACACTTATCCCTCAAGGTCAGTTTATGACAAATAATCTCTGATTACCCCAGTACCTGAACAACACGGTAGTTTTTATATAGTGTGCGCAGCTTTCAATTTGCCTGTTAGTGTTTAGGCAGAAGCAGTGCTCAGGAATTTAGAGATAGGACCAAATCCTACCTTTTTTCTCTTATGAGTATTTCTAAGAAAAATTTTAAAAATACTATCTGCATTGTATTTTAATTTGCTTTTCATACCTTAAGACCATCTGTAAATGTAATTATAGTGTAAATTTCTAACCTCTAGCATTTAGTAACTTTTTTTCTTGTATTTCAATACATTAGCATAAATGTTAGTCATTTATAATGGCTTTATGGTCAACAAAATGCAATGTAGTGATTTGAAAGATTCACATGCTTGCTGGTTTCCACTTGGACTGACACTTTGGATCTTGGATATGGTTTGGATGTTTAGTAAATGGTTCACCTGCTGATTTTTTCCACTTTTAAAAGCAAATTTCAGAGTCAATCTGCTTTGGTTTCAGACTCCAGGCACTGCCCTGGCTTTTTCTTTGGCTTTGTGCCCTTGGGCAAGTTGTTTAATCTCCTTGAGACTTACTTTTGTTATGTGTAAAATGAGAGTTATAATAGCTCTATCTCAAGGTTGTTTTAAAGATTAAATAAGATGATGTATGTAAAGAATTTAGACCAATGTGTATCACATGTCAACACTTAATAACTATTAACTTTTGTAATTATTCCTACCACTATTTTTTAAATTATTGCTATTTATAACTATTATTAAAGTTATCATTATCATGTTCAATTCCTTGCATTAATATCCCTTAAGCTTGTCATCTTTGGTGTTACTACTGTATGCTGACTCCCAGTTTTCCCTTGGTCTGATTTTCCTTCTTCCAATTGTTGACTTAAAATATATTCACAACCTAAAAGTTGAGAGTTATGTTTTATTCTGTGGGAATTTTTAGGACTTTAAACCCAGGAGACAGCATCTCAAGTGACCCTGAAAGAACTGCTCCGAGAAGGTGAGGGGAGGAGCCAGGTTATACAGAATTTTTGCAACAAAGGGCAGGTAGCCTGAACATCAAAAGATTGTTAATTAAAGAAAACCAGATATCCCAAGATAAGGAAATAGGAGCTTTTCTATGTATGTGCTAAATCTCTTCAGTTGTGTCTGACTTTTTGCAACTCTTTGGATCATAACCCACCAAGCTTCTCTATCCAAGGGATTCTCCAGGCAAGAATACTGGAGTGGGTTGCCATTTTCTTCTCCAGGGGATCTTCCCAACCAAGGGATTGAACATGCACCTCTTAGGTATCCTGCATTAGCAGACATTCTTTTACCATCAGTGCCACCTGGGAAGTCTATGTATGGAAAGATGCAAGAGTTTGGACTCACTGAAATCATTCCTTTGACATGCACCTCAGCTATCTGAGGTCAGTAACCTGTATTTTTTGCCTCCTGAGCTTCTTTGGGACTCACTGTAGGGAGTGGCTGCAGCCTGGTGTCTCTTAGATGACAGGTATTCTTTTCTTCCTGAGTTCCCTCAGGGCTTCACCTCACCTTCTGTGGTGGCGGCAATTGCTGATGACTGTTACATCTTTTGTTTACTGATATGCCAGGAAACATTTTGTTTCTCACAATAAAAACTGTTCTTGCTCTAGAACATCCAGGACCTCATTTGTCAATGATTTCCTTGTGATGTTTCCTTATGTCAAGCCAGATTTTATTTATTTTATTTATTTTTTAAAGCCAGATTTTAATATGAAGATCTTGCCATGAGAACTGTGTTCCTGGTAGAATCATACTGTTGGTCTGATAAAGAGTTTGATTAGAGGACTTTCCAGGTACTTCCAGATTTTGGGTTCTCAGACTCTAAACTCTCTAAGGAGTGTGGCAATGTCTTGTCTGGGGTTTTGTATCCAGGTGTGATTCATGTGACTCTGCTAGTTTTTCCTAGAATACCTTCTGCTAGAGACCTAATTTCATTTAGCTGTACTCATCTAAAAAAAAAGAAAATCATGTCAGTTTAGTTATGTATAAAATGAGAATGATACCCTTGAAAGGATATGCTGCAGTACAAAAAAGATAATGTGGTTATAGCATCTTTCACAATTCATCTTTTGTCCTCTATCTAACAAGCATAGGCAGGTTACCTCTTGGATGCTATTGTAGTACTTGTCCTTTAAGACCCCAATATTGTACTTAGAAGAACTTGACTCCACAGCGTTCCCATATATAACCGTATATTGTCCAAACAGCCCCAAAGCCTCCATCACCTTAGTTGAATCCAAAGATAGCTTAATTTTTAGATAAACATGAAAAAGAATACATCTGAAATGAATTGCCTGTTTGTAATTTATAAAACACCCTTATACAAATAGAAAACGATGTATGCTTGAATAATTCAAGAAACAGGATGTCAATAGCTTTTAGCATTAGGTACCAAGAGAGCTTGTGCTTTTGAATATTAATTTCACTAATTTGAGATATTAGGCCATTTAGTATGGCAAGCACATAAACACAGTGTAGTAGGATTCTTGAAGGGTAATCTAATCGGCAACAGGGGCATCTAGCATTTCTTTAAAATGTAACAATTATCCTAAAGTCTCATAAGGAATATTCTGCAGCTGAGGAAGAACAAGATACCCCAAGTGAAATATAAATAAGCATAAAGTACTTTAGTGGGAGTAATTCTTGGAAGAATCAGTACTAGTATGCTTTATTGATTTTGTTTTTTATTTTCTTCCCATTTGTTCTTACGGTCTGAGTCTTTTCTTAAAAAATAATTTTATAAGTTGGTATAAAACCTAAGAGTTTTTATACCATAAGTATGTAAATAAATTTAAGGTGAACATGTCAGAAAGTTGATTTGTGGATTTAGAGTTTTCAATGACTAATTTATAACCAATTGGATAGAGTGTGTGTGTCTAATGCATCCCTTCTATCATTCATTTGTTTAGCTTTCAAAATTAACATAGGGGGTGCTATCATTATTCCCTTCTTATGGATGAATAAATGGAGGATCAGTAAGTTTCCCAAAGTCACACTGCAGCTAATGAGTAGAGCTTGTGTGTAAAGTCAAACCTCTGACATCACAAGCCTGTGTTTTGTGTACCATCAGCTGAATCAACTTTGCAATGCTTATGAGAGAAATTTATTCATTTCAAAAATAGTTTTATGGTGTTTACATGTCAGACTTTGGAATCCAAGTTAAGCATATCAAAAGACCATTACTGATTTCACAGTTCATGTAGTTCCTTATTTAGGCTTCATACTCAGTTGTGATTACTTGAAAATGGGCACAACTACAACTTTTATAAACCATTTATTCCAAAAAATAGTATTCACTTTTATCTCAGTGATTCATCTACTTGTGTTTGCTATAAGAAGAGGAACAGGCAGAATATAGAACCAAAGTAATATCATTTCCTATCACATTCCCCAGGGTGTCTTATGAAAATCTTTCACACTGAATTTCAAAATCCAATTTGTGGAGCCCAGAATTAAATTTTAGTATATTGTAGGTTGTGATCAATATACGGATTGTAGCCTCCTTAGGCTCATAATAATTAAGGACTATCATGTGGTTTCAGTATTTGTTTAGCAGATAATTTTCAAGACTTTCATATATGATAATGAAGCCCTAACTATTGTAATGTATGTGAATCAAATCTATTTCAAGTCTAGTGGAAAAATAAAATTTAATTAACATCATGTGAATTCATTTAAGTTTATGTGAGGAGAATCAGGGACATAATTATGAGCCTATTTTTCTTATTATTTTTTGTACACTATGAGGTTTGCCAATTGATAACTTGAGCCCAGGGTAGATAAAGGTTGTTTAAAAGTTATCAGAGTGTGAAAAAGCATAAAGTATACTGGAGAAGAACTTTCAGTTCTTACACACTTTATATATGCTGGATGTGATATGCATACAATCATATTTAAATTTTTACAACCAAAATGTTATTTCCAGATGTGGAAATGGAGACCTGCAAAGGACATGTAAGTTGCTATTTGCTGTTTAGTTGCTAAGTCGTGTCCAACTCTTTGCGACCCCATGGACTACAGCATGCTAGGCTTTCCTGTCCTTCACTATCTCCTGTAATTTCTTCAAATTTCTTACCATTGAGTCAGTGATGCCATCCAACCATCTCATCCTCTGTCGTCCCCTTCTCCTCCTGCCTTCAATCTTTCCCAGCATCAGGGTCCTTTCCAATGAGTCAGTTCTTCACATCAGGTGGCCAAAGTATTGGAGTTTCAGCTTCAGCATCAGCCCTTCCAATGAATATTTAGGGTTGATTTCCTTTAAGATTGACTGGTTTGATCTCCTTGCTGTCCAAGAGACTCTGAAGAATTGAAAACTCAATTCTTTGGCACTCAGCCTTCTTTATGGTCCAACTCTCACATCCATACGTAACTTGCTCTAAGGCATGAGATCTCCCAAACTCCAAATGAAATTTAAGCACAAAATAAATTACCTTTGATTAAACCAGGGGAAATTTGGAAAAGCCTTTATTCTTTTATCATGGAGCTCCCAGAAAATTAAACATTTTTTGGCATTAAATTATGGTGTATATAAGATGGTAGCTTTATCTTTAGTTTGAATAGATACAGTGTCTACTGAAGGATTTCTTTCCAAAATTAGGGTCTTATGGAAGTGGGGTTACTGTCATGGTTGAAAGTAAAACTGGGCTTCAGAGGGGACGCTGCCTTCTATGGTTCACTATAGCTTGAGGACTGTGGAGCCAGCAGCATGATCAGCTTTGTCTTGGGTGGAGAATTATGTACTACATCAGGAATTAATGATGTTGCACCATATTTTGAATTTTTTTTTCATTGGAGAACTTCATAATACAGGGTTTCAAATATTTAGAAAAGTGTTTGTATTGAAACCTCTATGCCCTTATTCTTGTCTTGAGTTGTGAATTTTAGTATAGAACTCTTCTCTGCCCAAGTATCTAATATACAGATGACCTACTCAGTAATAACCATGAATATTATTTACTCATATCAGGTGCTCTGTGGGGAGATTTGCTAAAATTATCTCAGTTTTCATTCACATAGATCCCATGAGATATTGCAAGCCCCACTGACAGATGAGATAACGGAGATTTAGAGAGACTCATTAACTTGTCTAGTTCACCCAACTAGTGTGATTCAGATTAGATTTGAATGACGATCAGAAACCGGTGCTTTCACAACTCTAATTACCATACACCCTCACATATTCCCCTGTGATACATTTACATATTCTTAGAGATAGGAAAATATCTCTAAGAAAGCGTGCTGAACATTTGTATCACAGAATGTGTAGTGCAGCTTTAATGTAGGTCCACTTGGTATTTCCATTGGTATTTTTTGGAGATAGGCTTCCCTGTGCCTCGCATTGCTTTGGCAGCACACTCAATAGTGCACAGCCCGTGTGGTTGGAGCCCACAGCATCAGGGCCGGGTTCATGGGAGGATGGACAGAGACTGAGGCAGCACGGTGACTGATAGCAGTAAAGCAGTAATCTACGCAAATACGTAGTCTCAGGAGAGCCTCAAGCTAGCATATGCTGCTGTTACAAACAGACTTGAGACCAGATTCATCAAAGAGTAAGGTTGGAGCTACTTGTACAAATGTCCATTCGGAGAATCTGGGTCTTCCTCTGAGACACCATAGAGCAAACAGGCAAGGCAAATCTCATTTATCTTGTACTTGATACATGCCGGATGCTATTCTGGGTAATTCATTTGCACCATTTTATTCAATTCTTAACAAATCCCAGGGTCACAAACATTGTTTTCCCATTCCAAGATGAAGATGTTAAAAACCATAAAGAAGGTTTTAAACCTACAGCTTCTAAGAGACATCAAATATAAATCTTTATCTCTGTGAGTCTTTATATAATCCAGGACTATCTCCCTCGAGTTTGATAACTAGAGGTAATGCGGCCTTTATGTCTGGTAGGATTAAAAAATGAAAGTTCAGAGAAGTTGAGTCATTTGTCGGGGGTCATAAAACAACAGAACCCCATTTTACACCCAGTTCTTCTGATTTTGAAACTCTCTGGATCCTTTCCATCTCTATATTAACATGTTATTAATTCTCATGAAAAGAATATCATCACTTTACCAAACTTCCCTACCGCCTACCACCCTACTCTTTGCTCCTATGTGCTGCAAAACTTCAAAGATGTGTCTACACTCAGGCAGCCAATTCTGTTGAATTTCTCCAGTTTGACTTTCTCCTCACACAAAGGTAACCCTGATCCCATGCTGCTTAAAACCATGGTCATTTCCCAGTTCTTAACCATCTATCAACAAGGTCAACATTCTTTGCTGGGTGTAAGTTTTCTGAACTTAGACCCCACTCTCTTACACACTCTGGGTTTTCTCCAGCCTTACTGGTCACTCATTCTCACTTCTCTCCAACCTCTGAACATGGGAGCATGTTTGATGCTGTTACCAGTCCATCTGTCTCCTCTCTTCTTGTGACTGGTGGATTTATCCCAGTGTCATGGCTTTAAGTACCAGTTAAATTCTGATAACTTCCAAAATGACAATTTCAGCCCACACCTCCTTTCCAAATTCAAGACTTGTACTTCCAAGCATCTGCTTTATATCTCTATTTGGATTTCTAATAGATACTTCAAGCTCAATACTTTTAGCACTTAATTCCTGTTCTCCTCAAAACTTTCACAAGCTACTTTTCCCATCTCAAAATCTACCCATTTCTCATTATTTCTACTAGTATTACACTTACCTAAGTCACTAGCATATCTTGCCTGGAGTATTTTTATAATAATAAAACAAATATTTAGTGGGTTTTCCTGCTTCTAATCTATTTTTAATATGGCAGCCAGAGTGACCAAAACATGTCAGATCATATTATTCTTATAAATAAAATTTCAGTGAAGCATTTCATCCAGAGAACAGGTGTTTATTACCTCTTATCTCCTCTCTCCTTCTCTCTTCTTGCTTTCTCTGCCCCAGGCATACCATTTCACTCCAACTGTGGGCTCCAGAAGTTCCCCCTGGTGATTTTGCTCTTTCCTCAGATGTCAGCATCACTAACTACCTCATCCCTTTCAAGTCTTTGCTCATATTTTACTTTCTCAATGATTCAGTTTATTTAACACTGCAACTTGCCTGCCAGCTGACTTAGTGTTCCTAATTTGGCTGCCCTATTCGCAATTAAAAAGTCTTAGGATCTATTACCTTCTTACACACTAGATTATTAATTGATTTAGCATGATTAGTGTTTATTGTATGACTTTATCCACTAGGATGTAATGTCAGAGATGTGGTCTTTTTCTCACTGGTATATTCCCAGCCTCTAGAATAGTGCCTGAGAGATAGTAGTTTCCGGAAATACTTGTCTAATGGGTGAATGAAAAGAAGTATGGAACAGACTTTTTGTACCTGTTTTAAACTTGCACAAATTTCAGGTCATTCTCTGTAGTATTTAAAGGTGTAATTGTTTTTAGATACAAGTTCAGCTATGTCATTAGACTCTCACTTCCTACCTACTAGTCACAGGTTTATGCAAATTTATTTCTGGTTGCATATAAATTACCAGGAAGTTCAATAGTATTGATCTCTGCTGCCATTTAATGGGGCTAGTCTGTTATCAACTCCAGGCAAGGTCCTGAATCAGCTTTTACTTGTAAATAAATGGAAAAATGGACTTTGACTTTGCTTCTGCAAACTCAGGAGCCTTCTTCTATCCCTTAAATGTCATCATATGCCTATCTGTGCTCTTTGCTTTGTTTAAGAAAATGAAAGAAATTTAAAATCATTGAGATCTCAGAAAGAATCAAACTCATTCTTAAGCATTTTCTTCAAGTTTACTCTATTGCCCTGAGATTAATCTCATATTATGACAGCAAAGCCCGGCCCTTCTAGGATTCTTTGAACACTGGATTTCAGTAATTTGATCTTCATGGGCAGTGAATCTATCTGTCACACTCACTTGTCCTTTCACTCTTTGCATCAACTGGCATTTACCCATATCAAACTCCATTTGTCCATCACTTTTAAAACCCTCACTAATTTCCAGTTGCTCTCATGGAGCTGAGTTTGGAGGTTGACATGGATCATCCATTCTTTCCAGAATGACAAATAGCTTTACACGGTGATCCTCACATTTTATCTTAATTTCTTGGCAAACTTTAATTTAATTTTCTGCTAAATGGTTTCAGTCTCATGCAGAACCAAAGTGAACTGAGTGACTATCTCAGAAATAGTCCCTGTCTTGTCTGGATAATTCTTTCTCCCATTTAAATGAAAATTAGGTAGCACTTAGGGGTGATTTTTTAAAAATCATCAACATAATTACCAATGTCATTGAGAAACTCTGAGAAATCTTAAGCTTGAATTTCCCACTAGTTTCAGAGTGGTTATAAAAATTTATTTCTTCAGGACAGATTGGATAGAAACCTTATATAGGCTGAAAACATCTTGGAGCTAGAAATAGTCTTAGATATTATCAATCCCAATCATGACAAAGTTTGTAAATAAAGAGATTGAGGCCGAGAAATGGAAGATGAATGTGTAAATTCACATTCTGTCAAATTGGTCAGATGAACCACAAAGCTTGGTCTTTTAATTTAGTCCAGTATGCTCTGAAATTATATGCATAGATTGGTGAGCATTTACAGAACATTTGTTTGAGGACAGTGCCCACTGCAATTTATCCAAAAGGTTAGTGATCTCCCAAGTTAAGCACCAGGGTTCCCCTTGCTGCTTCACAGGCACAATTGATTCTTTTTGTGCATTTAATCCCAGGATCCATGTAAAAGTAAATTGAATTTTGTACTTAGTTTCAGACTATAACAACTCATTTTGTGTGCTCAGTCACTCAGTTGTGTCCAACTGTTTGCAGCCCCCCAGGCCCTTCTGACAGTGGAATTTTCCAGGCAAGAATACTGGAGTGAGTTGGCATTTCCTACTTAGGGGATCTTTGCGACCCAGGGATTGAAACCGTGTCTCTTGTATCTCTTGCATTGGCAGGTGAATTCTTTACCACTGAGCCACCTGGAAAGCCTCTTTCCCCTGCTGAAAAGCATTCATGGGTTAGTTTGTGTCATCCCAGGGCATTGGGTTGCTGTGACTTCAGCATTCTCTAAACTCAAGTGCAGCCCTTGGAATAACATGCTAAATATATTTCCAGGTGACTTTGTGAGATTATGTGAAAGTGAAAGTTGCTCAGTCGTGTCCGACTCTTTGCAGGCCTATGGACTATACAGTCCATGGAATTCTCCAGGCCAGAATACTTGAGTGGGTAGACATTCCCTTTTCCAGGGGATCTTAACTCAGCGATCAAACCCAGGTCTTCCTCATTGCAGGCAGATTCTTTACCAACTGAGCCACAAGGGAATATGAGAGAGCATTTAAAGTTATTTCTAAATAGAGAAGAAAATTAGTTTTGTATCTTCTTCTGACTTCTACCTCTTCTCTGCACAATTTACAAGTAGTAAAATGAGAGCGAAGACATACATAAGGAAGAAAATTCAAACACAGTCTCTCTTTCTAAAACCTGTATTGCTATTAAGGGACTTTGAAATAATAGGACATGTAACAAAATATAATTTTCTTCCACTGAGCTTGTATGTGTATATGTGTGTGCATTTGTGCAAGGGAATCAAGTAATAACATTAGAGAATTTTTTTTTTTTTCTTAACATATCAGAAAACTGACTTTTCTTTTTAAAATAAGTATCATCTGATAGGCAAAGATGAGTTATATGGAAAAAGACTTGATAAATCCACTTTGCCACTAAATCCATTACCCCAAGCATGACATCTCTTTCTAAGCTCTGTTTCCCTCTATAAAAGAAGTAACTGAAGTAGCTTGTTAAGCCACCTTGTTGACAGTCATTGTCTCTGAAAATTTCTATTAAACTGCAAGTCCCTCCCACTATTTCCTGAAATGAAATATTTTTATGAATCATTTTTCAAAGTGCTTCAAAATAACATACTCATCAGAGATCTTGGCAACTAAGAATTGGCCATAAGCATATCAGACACAGAGACAGGCTAATTCCTGTTCTTTCTAATTTGAGTTTTGAATAATTATAGAACCAAGGGCATTCCTCCTATGGTCCTTGAATTGACTCCCTCAGAGTCATGTTATATCACAGGGCTGGGCTTTTCCTGGTGGGACGCCACCAAGCCTTGATTTTCATCTCAATTCTTAAGGATCAACAAGGAGCATTTTGATATACTTGTGATCACTTTCTGTCTCACATCACTTTACCCTCTTTTCTCTTCTGCTCTCCTGTCCCACGATGTCCTCCTTCCATTTGACCCACTAGGTCTCACGTTTCAATAGGTAGTGTCAGAAGAAACAAAAATCTGTGCCCTCCAGGTGCCACTGAGTGTTATCTGGGGAAGTTGGCCAGGTCCCTGGGTTGATCAAAATTGTGTGGGACATCCATCTTACCCAACTTGAGGGGTCTTTGTGAGATTACAAGTGGGGGGGGTCCTTAAGCCCTGACCACCTCTGGCTAGCGGTATTTACCTCCATATGTCCCAGTGTTTCAGCTCAGAGGAGAAAATGCAAAGTGCTCAGGTTCTGCCATTTCCCTTTGGAGGGATACAAGAATAAAAACATTCTCAGTGGCATTTGCCTAAAGAATGCAGGACTATTGTGAAGGTTCCAGAGGGCAGTGGATAATATTTTATTCCCCTTCTTAGTTAGAATTTGTATTTCTTGAATTCCATAAAGGAATTAAGAGCTGCTTAGAATACAGACTCAGATGTGGTCTCCCTGACAAGATGCCCTTGTACACAAAATGGTGCCATTAGCATAAGGCATATAATTTTTGTATTATATTCAGAATTATTCTGAGACAAAAGAAGAAAATGTTTTAAGAGGGAGCTTGATTCATTGAAACAATTTTAGGCTTACCGAGTGGTACTTAGTGGCAAAATTTGGAGAAGAATTAAAGGTGAAAGAAAAAGTAATTGGCCTCCACTAAACACCATTCAATGTCAGTACATGGCAGGGAGACAAGGTCAACATTCATATTTCATAAGCCTGATAATAGCACCACTGTAATCCACACAGCTGCTTTGCATGTGAGGTGATATTCTATTTCTGAAAGACTCAGCTTTTTTTAATGTAAGGTATCCTTCCCTTCCCATTTAAAAGTGATTTGTATTCATCTTGGAAAAAAAGAATTACAAAACTATTGTCCTTATTTCCACAGTTGGCACAAATGTTTATTTTCTTTCAGTCTTTATTATCTTTTTGATATATTTAACATATCTGAGTGCATACTCTCTGTGTATTTTTATCCTATTTTATTCTCTTCACATATTCCCATGTGAACATAATCTCCTTGTAAATAAGATATTTTGCAAATATTTGCATTAAATAGCAGACACTAAATAACAAAGTTTACTTAACCTTCCCTCCAGTGGTTGACTGTTTAGGTTAATTTCAAAATTTTCCTTTAAACATACAGTGCAATAAACATTTTGTGCATAAACTGTTTCTCTGTTTCAGATTACTTTCTTAGGATCGCTTCCCAAAAGCAGAATTAGAGACCCCAACATTGTGAGTTTTTTTGTTTTTGTTGCTTTTTATTTTTAAGGATTTTTAGTGCGAGGTGCCAAATAACATCAAATGGAATGCATTAATTTTCATGTATGAAATCTAAATTTGTGAAGCATTCTGTCACATTAGCTTTGGTATTTTTTTTTTTTTCCCCTCAGGCTCTAGATAAAGGTTGCTTTCTCTCTCAGATATAGGACCAGCTAACAGATTGGGGCTGAACACAAGTCACTAGGTAAAAGTACTAACTTTCTCCTAATTTGTTTGAATGAATATCTCACCCAATGTATTATTATATGGGCAAATAATTAACATCAAATGCAAGGGGGATCTTCCCATTCTTCCCATTAGCCCTTGCATATCATTTTGGGGCAATCATGTTTTTCTGTTAAGACTTGAAAGGCAAAATGGACACACAAACAAAAGTTAAAATAACAATCTTATTTATAAGAGCTTAGTATATCACTAGTATATCACAAGTATATCACTTAGTATATCACTAAGCTTACATTTTGGTGTGGTGCCTACACATGAACAGAATGAGGTTTAAAATTCCATTTTTAAGGTGAAATAAATCAGTGATTCTTTTTCTCACTTTGTGTTGATTTTTCTTTTTAGTTGTACAGCACTAATAAGACTTGAGAAGAAGCAAAGGGCAGAATATATCTTCTTTTACCATCTCTTTGGTATAAGATCATGGGCAGGAACAGCAGGTGAAAGAGAAGGCATCTTGGCTTGGTTCTGAGTCTGTACTTGATTTATCTCAGGGTCATCCTGTGTGTATGAGCATCTTTCAGCCAGGTGGGTTCTAGTGAGGAGAGCTGTGGGTAGGTTGACATCACCGGCTATGGCTGCCACCCTTCCCCTTTTTGACCTCTAAGGAAACTTTTTGCTCATGTGTGGTCTGGGAAGGTCTCCTTGACTTTGAGAATGAGGAATATGTGATTTTTTAATCTCTTACCTGTATAGGGCTCAGCTCTTCTCTTGCTCCTGCTATTTTGGAGTATCTGTCCATAGGGAACAACTCCAGCTGCTCATCCTGCGACCCATCTATTTCTTGCCTCAATGGGGATTTACCATTAGTGGATGGATGAAATCCATAACTTTAAAAGTGCCCTTCACCTTTATGATTCTCTCCTGGGTAGGAGACAGACTTACTTGAATTGACAAATGGCTGAGAAAAAAAGGGTGTTCCCAAGAGAGAAAAGTCATTCACAGAGGTTTGACTCATGATCAGTTTTTTATTCCCAATAAAGAAGAATAGTTTACAGAATTGACTGTTGCCTTTCACTTAAAATTGTCTCAGCTCAGGTACCCATATAACACTGTTTGAGTTCTTGAGGAAAAGATGTGTATGAAAAAATTAGAGAACAACTTTCAGTAAAAACCTGTAAGACATTAAGGTTCAAGACATTCACAGAATGTTATGCCATAAGATGGCGATAGTTCATTTCTGAACCACAACACAGTCTGGGGAAAACTGGAGGACTCTAGCGGAGAAGGCAATGGCAACCCACTCCAGTACTCTTGCCTGGAAAATCCCATGGACGGCGGAGCCTGGTGGGCTGCTGTCTATGGGGTCGCACAGAGTTGGACACGACTGAAGTGACTTGGCAGCAACAGCAGCAGGAGGACTCTAGACAAGGGTCCAGGGCATCAGCAAAAGTGATGAAAGCAGCCCACTGCTCAAGATTGATGGGAACACAGTGACTAATGGGAAAATTAAAACCCACTTGAAATGTGTTTGGAAAGTGAGAATTTCCCCCCTTCTCCTCCTATTTCTTTTGGCTGGCTGAATAACTAAAATAACATAAAAGAAACTGATAAGAGAAAAAAATAAGTACATACAGGGGATACACATACGCATGGGGGAGTTCCAAAAACAGGCAAAATGATGTATATATGTTAGACTGGATTTGAAGGAGGAGGAAAGGTCTGCAGCTTCATAGAAAGTGAAAGTGAAGTGAAAGTCACTCAGTTGTGTCAGACTCTTTGCGACCCCATGGACTGTAGTCCATGGAATTCTCCAGTCCAGAATGCCAGAGTGGGTAGCCTTTTCCTTCTCCAGGAGGGATCGAACTCAGGTCTCCTACATTGCAGGTAGATTCTTTACCAGCTGAGCCACAAAGGACTCAACTTCATAGAGAAGGAAAGTCATTCACAGGAAGGTGAAAAAAGACCCAACGTTTGCTTAACAAATGTTCGCTGGGCCAGGTAGGAACAATGGGACACAGAAGCTTTAGCAGAGGGTGTTTGTTCCTCCCTGTCTCCCACATCTAGTTCATATTATGCTATAATAATTCAGGTGATACTTTGCTTTCCTGGGATGGCTCCTCTGAATTCTTTAAGGCAATTAAGGAGGAGGTGAAAAGATAAAAACTCCTGAGTCTTCTGTTTCTTCCTCATGCCAAAGAGGCATTACTACTGATGCCAACATCTCACCCATGTAGACCAAACTGAATCTCAGAGTTTGGGGTGGAGTTAAAAAGAATAGCTTCATTTCATTGTCAGGCAAAGAGGGACACAGTGGGCTCCTGCTCTGGAAAGCTGTGTGTCCCAACCCAGGAGGATTTGATGAGGAGTTTTATAGCAATCCCCCAGAGAAGGGAAAGGCTACCCATTCTGGCCTAGAGAATTCCATGGGCTGTACAGTCCATGGGGTCACAAAGAGTTGGACAAGACTGAGCGACTTTCACTCACTTTATAGCAATAGTTCAAAGGTGGGGCTGCTGACAAGATGAGGGTATGTGTTTTGTCTCAAGTGGTCTGTCTCCTAGTCTTGATGAGCTTCTGTGGTCCCTTTAACCTCGCCTCAGGTAGTTTCTTGGCTACTCCTTCCCTAATTAGCAACAGTTTGAATCTGCCCTTTGGAATTCAGAGCAGGTCATGGAGGCTGGAGTCTTGCCTATAAAAAGCGGGAACTGGGGGGGACAAAAAGGCTTTCCTGCCCAGGAGCCCCACAGGGTCCTTCTTGGTTTCATTGTGGCAAATTTTTCTTCCCTGCAAATGGAAATACCAGTAGATGGTAATGGTTCTCAAAAGAAAGACAGTGACTTTCTGAAAGGGAGAAGGGCACAACCTAGTGATGTTTGAATGCAATACTGTGAATATGTACTTTGCACAGTGGTCATATAGCAAGAGCGTTGAATTCAACTGGAAAATGATTCTCTTCTTGGGAAAATCCCTTACCAATTGAGGCAAAGAGCCAACCTTATTAACTTCCTACAAAGCTGAGCTGTAACTCAGTATGATTTTGTTTTTACAAACAGTTAAAAGAGGTTTGGGTGATACTTTCAAAGGGGAAATTGAGACAGCAAACAGTTCTGGAGAAGGAATATTGCATTTTTTCAGGTTCATTTGCTATGACTGCCTACCAAAGCAATTAAAAACAAACCTTCTTTCTTTCCAAGATGATAATAAAAATGATAATTAGCAATCTGCTCCTTCATTTCTTCACATGTTCTTGACCTTGTCTTGCTATTTAGGGCTTATCATTTTACATATGGGCTTCCCTGGTGGCTCGGAGGTTAAAGTGTCTGCCTGCAATGCGGGAGACATGGGTTCAAACCCTGTGTTGATAAGATCCCCTGGAGAAGGAAATGGCAACCCACTCCAGTACTCTGGCCTGGAAAATTCCATGGTTGGAGGAGCCTGGTAGGCTGCAGTCCATGGGATCGCAAAGAGTTGCACATGATTGAGCAATTTCACTTCTCATTTTACATATGATTTTTAGGAAGAACACAATTTGAATGATATGATTTCTTCATTAGAATCATTGCTTTCTGAAATATAAATGTTTTCTACAGTGTTCTCTAAATAAGAAGTAGGAGAATAGAAAAGATCCCTATTACTCATTTTCCTTCAGTTCATTTCATTCACTCAATTGTGTCCAACTCTTTGCGACCTCTTGGACTGCAGCATACCAGGCCTCCCTGTCCATCACCAAATCCTGGAGTTTACTCACACTCATGTCCATTGAGTCAGTGATGTCATCCAACCATCTCATCCTCTGTCGTCCCCTTCTCCTCCCACCTTCAATCTTTCCCAGCATCAGGGTCTTTTCAAATGAGTCAGTTCTTTGCATCAGGCGGCCAAAGTATTGGAGTTTCAGCTTGTTTCCCTACTCTTCAGGAAATCATATGAGGTGATGAATTTGTGAGTTGATGACTTATTTGAAATATTTATTAGACACTTATGAGTAATAAATTCACCCATGGCAGTTTAATTCAACTTATCTTTAAGATTATGCACAGGGCCCACACATAGGTTTTTGGTATCTGACAAACCTGCCAGTAAAGTCTTTCTCTGTGACACACAGGCTAAGCCTCAGCTTTCCCAGCTGGGAATTGGTGATACTCTAACAAAGGTTTTTTCGTTAGTTTGTTTTTTGTTTCTTGTTTTTAAGATTAAATAAAATGAAGGACAGAAAATGTCTTGCTTAATTAGCTCTCAGATCTCAAAGAGCCTTCATTGTAAGTATAAAGCTAAAACAAATGACCTCAAAAAGTATACATAAATAGGGCTGAAAGTGTCAAGCCAACCTGAACTTACCTCTTTAAAACTCATTGAATTCATCCATTTTCCTCCATTTTAACTTTTCCTGCCTATGGAAAAAGCCTAAGCTTTTTCAAGCTTGAATTATTTCAATAGTTTCAATTGTCCTTGCTCTACTATAGTGCATTGTTCATATAAACAGAAGATAGCACTTTCTTATTTGCATCTAATGTGCTACAATCCTTTCATTGGGACTTCAGAATGTGTGTTCCCTGGCAATAAGGGGAAATGCTAGAGGAAAGTAGGTGTCTATTGTAAATGATTACTGTGCGACCTTAGGTAGGAATAATTTGTTTTTTTGTGGGCTTAGGCTGAACTTTGGGATCTGTGTATTTACGTGGATCCAATCTACCTATGAACAGTGGGAATGACCTTATGTTTGTACCTCTGGAAAAGTATGAGAATGTTCTAAACTGAGGCAACAGTAATAGGAATAATATGGTAAGAAGTTTAAAGGTATAGACATGGTAGATGGTTATTTGTTGAGGAGTAGAGATCCAAAAAACAGCCAGGAGAGGTAAGAAAGCCTTCCTCAGCTATCAGTGTAAAGAAATAGAGGAAAACCATAGAATGGGAAAGACTAGAGATCTCTTCAAGAAAGTTAGAGATACCAAGGGAACATTTCAGGCAAAGATACGCTCAATAAAGGACAGAAATGGTATGGACCTAACAGAAGCAAAGATATTAAGAAGAGGTGGCAAGAATACACAGAAGAACTATACAAAAAAGATCTTCATGACCCAGATAATCATGATGGTGTGATCACTCACCTAGAGCCAGGCATCCTGGAATGTGAAATCAAATGGGCCTAGGAAAGCATCACTACTAACAAAGCTAGTGGAGGTGATGGAATTCCAGTTGAGATATTTCAAATCCTGAAAGATGATGCTGTGAAAGTGCTGCATTCCGTATGCCAGCAAATTTCGAAAACTCAGCAGTGGCCACAGGACTGGCAAAGGTCAGTTTTCATTCCAATCCCAAAGAAAGGCAATGCCAAAAAATGCTCAAGCTAGTGCACAGTTGCACTCATCTCATATGCTAGTAAAGTATTGCTCAAAATTCTCCAAGTCAGGCTTCAGCAATACGTGAACCATGAACTTCCAGATGTTCAAGCCGATTTTAGAAAAGGCAGAGGAACCAGAGATCAAATTGTCAACATCCGCTGGATCATTGAAAAAATAAGAGAGTTCCAGAAAAACATCTATTTCTGCTTTATTGACTATGCCAAAGCCTTTGACTGTGTGGATCACAATAAACTGTGGAAAATTCTGAAAGAGATGGGAATACCAGACCACCTGACGTGCCTCTCGAGAAACCTGCATGCAGGTCAGGAAGCAACAGTTAGAACTGGACATGGAACAACAGACTGGTTCCAAAGGAGTATGTCAAGGCTGTATATCATCACCCTGCTTATTTAATTTATATGCAGAGTACATTATGAGAAATGCTGGGCTGGATGAAGCACAGGCTGAAATCAAGATTGCTGGGAGAAATATCAATACCTCAGATATGCAGAAGACACCACCCTTATGGCAGAAAGTGAAGAGGAACTAGCCTCTTGATTAAAGTGAAAGAGAGAGTGAAAAAATTGGCTTAAAGCTCAACATTCAGAAAACTAAGATCATGGCATCCAGTCCTATCACTTCATGGTAAATAGGTGGGGAAGCAGTGGAAGCAGTGTCAGACTTTATTTTTGGGGGCTCCATAATCACTGCAGATGGTGATTGCAGTCATGAAATTGAAAGACTCTTACTTCTTGGAAGGAAAGTTATGACGAACCTAGACAGCATATTTAAAAGCAGAGACATTACTTTGCCAACAAAGGTTCATCTAGTCAAGGCTATGGTTTTTCCAGTGGTCATGTATGGATGTGAGAGTTGGACTATAAAGAAAGCTGAATGCCAGAGAATTTATGCTTTTGAACTGTGGTGTTGGAGGAGACTCTTGAGAGTCCCAAGGACTGCAAGGAGAGCCAACCAGTCCATCCTAAAGGAGATCAGACCTGGGTGTTCATTGGGAGGACTGATGCTGAAGCTGAAACTGCAATATTTTGGCCACCTGATGCAAAGAGCTGAATCACTTGAAAAGATCCTGATGTTGGAAAAGATTGAGGGCAGGAGGAGAAGGGGAAGACAGAGGATGAGATGGTTAGATGGCATCACTGACTCAATGGACATGAGTCTGGGTAAACTCTGGAGTGTATGATGGACAGGGAGGCCTGGCGTGCTGAGATTCATGGGGTCACAAAGAGTCGGACACAACTGAGCGACTGAACTGAAACTGAAACAGTGGAATAAAGTTTAGATTTCGAGGCACATAATTTGTTGTAAGATGTCATGAAGATACAAAGGATTCTGAATATATTAAGGTGAGAATATGTTTAGCATCAACATGTTATGGTTCGGGGTAGCTATCTAGGCTGTTGTAAAATATATAGAGCTATTGAGAGGTGTTTAAATCAGAGATAGATTTGAAAGTGATCAGGACATGGAAGATGTGTGAAGGAACAAGGTGAACTGAGTGCGATTGTTCAAGCATAGCCAATGGAGAGCAAGAAGTAAACCAGAGATTTATTCATCATTATACCATTATCTCTTGTCTGTACTGTGCATTTACCTACTGATACAGCCTTGCTGCTTCTACCATTGTCCTTGTTTAGTATAGTCTCAGCACAGCCACAAATGACAGCAAGTTAGATTACCTTACTCCCCTGCTCAAAAACTCCCAAGGGCTCCCGATATAACTCAAGTTAAAAAAGCCAGTGTCTTTTCCAGGTGCACCAGGTCTTTGTGATCTGCTAGCTCCTTCCTCATGTGCTTTCATCTCCTCTTTGGATACCTGACTCCTTTTCTTCCAGAGAGTCATCTTCCTTCTCCTCTTCCAGTGAGCCATGGACAGCCTTTGCGAAGGCTCTTTCTTCTACTTAGAATATTATTTTCCTTGAAAGCTGCACCTCTTTCTTACTCTACTCCTTCCTTCAGATCTTTGCTCAAATGTTGTTTTTTTTCCAACACATTTTAGTTTTGACATTTTGAAAACTATCGGTTCCCCAACCAGCATAGGACTCCCTAGCCTTATTTCCTGCTTATGTTACTCCACAAATATTATGACCTTTTATTGTGTATGTATAATCATTGATATATGTATTGGCTATCTCTCTCCATCAAATTATAAACTTGATGGAAACAGGGATTGTGCTTCGTTCTTTCATTACTATATTCAAACAGTGCCTGGTACATAATAGGCAACCAGTAAATGATTGCTGAAGGACTGAATGAAGAAATGAATGAGTGAAATTTGGAGACAGCCAATATCTTAGGTGATAGCTGAAGGAGAGGTTTTTCCATTTGAAAGACAATATCAAAAAGTACATGTCAAAAAATACCTTGCTGGAAATAGACATAGTGTAGGTAGCTTTCTTCAGTTTTATTTCCCCCATTTTGTCAGCAATTTACAAGGCTTAATTGTGAGCTTACTGTGTTCTGGAATCTTGTTTCTCATGTACTAGGTGTTTATGTTTGACTGGCAGGATTACATGAACCTGTTCAGGTCAGCAGTGTCCTTTACTTGCTCTGATAATAAAGACTCTTGAGAAAAATCAACTTAGCAGCACAACTTTCCAGTTTCTCTTGGTGTTTGTATTAACCCTTAGCTAAATTGCAAAAGGTTTTGTTGTAGGAACTAAGTACTTTCTTTTCATACCCTCTGGTTCTAGGCACATAAATAAAGATGGATTGGCTGAAAATTCATTCATTCTTATAATAAATATTTGTTCTTTATGATGTTTCAATGAAAATGTTGTAATAAAAAGTAATTATGTTTCTGTTTTATCAAGAACACTAGAATCAAAGTCAGAAAACCTGGTTTTCAATCTCCAGTGATGTACATTTTATTTTAAATTGAAGTATAATTGACTTACAGTATTTTACCAGTTTCAGGTGTATAGCAAAGTGTGTATACACACACACACACACATATATATATATAACGTTCAGATTATTTTCCATTGTAGGTTACTAAAGATACTGAATATAGTTCCATGTGTGTGTGTATATATGTTAGTCGCTCAGTTGTGTCTGACTCTTTGTGACCCCACAGATTATAGCCCACCAGGGTTCTCTGTCCATGGAATTCTCCAAGCAAGAATACTGGAGTGCAAGAATACTGGAGTGGATTGCCATTCCCATCTACAGAGGATCTTCCAGACCCAGGGATAGAACCCTGGTCTCCTGCATCACCAGCAGAGTCTTTACCATTTGAGCTACAGGGAAGTCCTAAAGTGAAAGTCGCTCAGTGGTGTCTGACTCTGTGACCCATGGACTATACAGTTCATTGGATTCTCCAGGACAGAATACTGGAGTGGGTAGCCTTTCCCTTCTCCAGGGATGTTCCCTACCTAGGGATCAAACCCAGGTCTCCTGCATTGCAGGCAGATTCTTTACCAATTGAGCTACCAGGGAAGCCCAAGAATACTGGAGTGGGTAGCCTATCCCTTCTCCATCAGATCTTCCTGACCCAGGAATTGAACCAGGGTCTCTTGCATTGCAGGCAGATTCTTTACCAACTGAGCTATCAGAGAAGCCCATTTCTTCAGCGTCCCTGGGTGCCCTGTTCTATACAGTAAAACCCTGTTGTTTATAGTGGTGTGTATATTTTAATCCCATACTCCCAATTTATCCCCTCTCCTTTGATAACCATAAATTTGCTTTTTACTTCTGTGAATCTGTTTCTGTTTTGTAAATAAGTTCATTTATGTATTCTTTTTAGATTTCACATGCAAAAAACATCATATTTGTTTGTCTGACACACTTCACTCAGTATGATAATATTTAAATTCATCCATACTATTGCAAATGGCAATGTTTCTTTCTTTTTTATGATTAATATTCCATTGTTCTTGGGCATGAGTATGTGTGTGTGTGCATGTATTGGTGCACGTGTGTATATATATAAACATATAATCTCATACATTCATTATCCATTCATCTGTTAACTGATGTTTAGGTTGCTTCCATGTTTTGGCTATTAAGATAACCCTATATGCAAAAAAAGAAAAAGAGACTCAGATGTATAGAACAGACTTGTGGACTCTATGGGAGAACCCGGGGGTGGGATGTTTCAAGAGAACAGCATCGAAACATGTATATCTAGGGTGAAACAGATCACCAGCCCAGGTTGGATGCATGAGACAAGTGCTCAGGCCTGGTGCACTGGGAGGACCCAGAGGGATGGGGTGGAGAGGGAGGTGGGAGGGGGGACCGGGATGGGGAATACATGTAAATCCATGGCTAATTCAATGTATGACAAAAACCACTGCAATGCTGTAAAGTAATTAGCCTCCAACTAATAAAAATAAATGGGAAAAAAAAAATAAAGTAAAAAAAAAAAAAAAAAGAATCGTTCTGTTATGAACATTTGAGTGCATGTATCTTTTCAAATTAGAGTTTTCATCTTTTTAGGTTATATGCCCAGGAGTGGGATTGCTAGGTTATATAGTAGCTCTCTCTTTAGTTTTTTAAGCAACTTCTGTAATGTTTTCCACAGTGACTGCATCAATTTACATTTCCACCAATCATGTGGGAGGATTCCCTTTTCTCCACACCCTTTCTAGCATTTATTATTTGTAGACATTTTGGTGATGGCTTTTCTGACCAGTCTGAGCTGGCATCTCATTGTAGTTTTAATATGCATTTCTAGTATCACTAAGATGCTCAGTACTAATACTGAGTGATACTGAGCATCTTTTCATGTGCTTGTTAGCCATCTGTATGTCTTCTTCGGAGAAATGCCTATTTAGGTTTTCTGCTTATTGTTTGATGATGACTTTGGAAGAGGCACATATTTCTTTGTGCCTCAGTTTTCTCACTTATTCTATGTGGCCATAATGTCAGTCTTGCCTTACTTGACACAACTAGTGTGGAATTTAATGACAAAATTCTGAAATGACTTTGTGACTTTTAAAATCTCATGAATTGTATTTATTATACAAAGCTGTGTACAAAGAAACTGCTTTCCTCTCGAATTCTTCAGATCCTCTAAATCAGACAATTCTGGGCTTAGTCTGTGAAAGATACATCTTAAAAATATCCAGTCTATTGTGAAGTAATTAGCCTGCAATTAAAATAAATAAATTTACAAAAAAATCCAATCTACCCAAAATGTAATTTTTTCCAGAATTTTCATTATTTTGTCTTCCAATATGATTTGATTGAGACGTTGAGATGAATATGTGATTAAATGATTTTCTGGAGTCACTAAAGGTGTATCTGGTGTTACTCAAAGGTGCTGCTTGTCTCAGAGGAGATAATAATTTCATTTTATAACTTACCCATTTCTCCTAGAAGAAAGTCTAGGAGTGAATCAAGATACACACACACACACACACACACACACACACACACACATATACATATATGTATATATATATGTGTGTGTATATATATATATATATATGTCCAGTACCTCGTGATTGATTTTGAAGATGATGTTCTTAGTTATCTCTGAGTGAAAGCGAAGAGAAGGAATGGCTTAAATGTGAAAACTGTGTAAATTGTTGTGTAAATATTTTATTTTCTCTTAAAAAGAGAGTTGTGAACTTCAATAGAGGATGAAGGAGAGGTGTACTTCAGAGTCAGGACCAAATAGATAGGAAAGATCAGAACCTACAGACCAATGTGGCTCAGTCCTTGGCTTGGGGCTCTTTGGAAAGTCTAGTTAATAGATTCTTCTGAAAGAAGGGAATTTGGTATTATAAGGGAATATACTATTGAGGTGAGTGTTGATAAATTCAACTGATCAAAGAAAACCTCTGAATATTCTAATAAAGAAGCCTGCAACTGAGACCAAGTTCTCTACTATTGTTGTCTGCCTTGTCTCACAAACCATCAACTATATATCTCTTCAAGAAAGTTCTGAAAATTTCTAAGTGTTTTGCTTCTGACTTTCTAGAAATAGGCCTTTTCTTCTTAGAATGAACTACATTCCCCTACACATCATGTGGCAGAGATACCATTCTAGGACCATTGATGATCACTCAAAGTACGGTACCATCGTAGGTCACTGCATTTCTGGGTCGGGATCTTTGCCTTAGAGGTCCGGTAATGTTATCATGGAGCCTGGTCGGCTACAGTCCATGGGGTCGCAAAGAGTTGGACACGACTGAGTTATTTCACTTTCACTTTTACTTTAATGTCATCATGTGATTGCCCTCAAATTCCATGGAACTAACTCCACAATCTTCACGTGCATAAGGGGCAAGTGAGTGACTAATACGCAGGTGCTGTCTTTAGTTGAGAAATCAAACCACCAAGAAGAGAAAGTATTTACAGTAGCAGGTCTACACACTTTGCCTCTGAAGAAAACCTAAGTGGGACACACCCACAATAATTAGGTGGCACCTTGGGTAGCCTGAATTTAGGGCTAAGAGAGTAAGAAGGAGAAACCAGTTCTGTGGAGCTATGACATCTGATGCAGCCACCTGTATTGTTAGAGATACATTTACTAGGTCAAGGTATTTGCATCAGGTTATCTGTTTCCCTCTCCTATAAACTGAGTTGAAAATTGACTACTCACTTAATATTTTGATAAGTGACGTGTACTGGGCTAAGTGTGGGGATTTTGGCAAACAAAACATTATGGAAGAAACTTCCATGGAACTCTCTGTCTATTCAGAAAGGTGATTCTCAGGCAAATAATTTTATTAGTGTTGAGTATGTGATAGACTATAGGATATACTAGGACTGGCCAACAAGGGTACCTATCCTTTGTTTGAGGGTTTCAGGAAAGATATTGTGCCGAACCCAGGATTTAAAATTTGAGCTCTCTACTTCCATGGTTTATTAAACCTCAGTCGAGTACTCTTTTCAGATACAGCAATACTGTTGATGGTAGGAATGCATTCATTGGCATGTGGTCAAGCTTTAGTATGCTATCAGACTCTTCTTGCTTTTGAATTAATGCAATGGGACATAGTTTAGAGGAACCAGGCAGTATGGCCAGTGGCCATGTGTAATGTAATCCTTGACCTTATCTATTAAATGAAAACATGGCATCCCTACTTCCCAATTTAAGTGTGGACTGAAATACTGTTTATAGAATATAAAACCAGGGTTAGCACTTGCTAATGTTAGTTCTGATTCCCTGAGTCCTTTAATGTAATACTCTAGTAATCTCTTAGCTATGAATTTACTTGGTTCATTTTTATTTATGTAATTTTTTATTGAGGTATAGTAGCTTTACAATGTTTTGTTAGTTTCTAATGTATAATACAGTGAATCAGCTGTACATATACATATATCTCCTACCTACATAAATAGCTACATATATATATATATGTATATATATCACATACATACATACATGCATACATATATCTTTCCAGGTGTCTCAGTGGTAAAAAATCTACCTGCCAAGCAGGAGACACAAGTTTGATCCCTGGGGTAGGAAGATACACTGGAGAAGGAAACAGTAACCCACTCCAGCTTTCTTGCCTGGAAAATCCCATGGACAGAGGATCCTGACAGGCTACAGTCCATGGAGTCGTAACGAGTTGGACACAACTTAACGACTAAATCACAACCCCTGTTTTCTGGATTTCCTTCGCATTTAGGTCATCACAGAGCGCTGAGTAGAGTTCCATATACTGTACAGTAGGTTCTCATAGTTATATATTTTATGCATCATCTCAATATTGTATATATATCCATCCCAACCTCCCAATTCATCCCACCACTCTCTTTTCCCCTTAGTATCCATATGTTTGTTCTCTGCACATGTGCTGGTTCACTTTTCAAAGAAGGCTAATTTCCAGCCCTCTCTGCCTCCTATGAATGACCCACCAAGGCTCTCACTGAGTTATCTTCAGGTTCTCAGCCGAATGTTCTTGTGCTGAGAAGAGCTTAGCCCAGAACCTTCCAGATAGAGTAGTGGCTCACACAGGGAGGGACGGCACTGATACCAGCACATTTGTAGGTGGTACTTTCCCCAAAGATAACATGTTTTCCTGAGTTTATGGATGAGTTCTTCAGCCTGTGGTGTAGTCAAAGCTCTCCTGCTCATGAGAGGCACAGCGCTTCAGATGGCAAGGCACGATAGTGCATTTCTGAACAGCATTCTTAACGTGTGAAAGAGAAAACAAGGTGACCCCGAGGGCAAATTGATAATTGTGGCAAGCTTAGTGTTTCCCACTAATGTACAGAGGTAGGTTAATTTATATTTCCCCACAAGTGCTTGTCTGATAGACTGATGATATTAAGCAGAAAAGCAAAATCTGCATTTAAATGAATGTATTATGACATGGAAAAGTAGAGCTCGAATACAAAGCAAGCACCCTCATGTTTGGTAAAATAATGAAGTGCAGTACCTTGGAGTCTGCTGGGACACTCTTGCCTATGATCTATGGTCTTCTTGGTGAGTGGCTCTTACAGACCCCTTCTGGATTCCAGCTAATGAGGACAGGATAATTCTACCCCACCATACATCACATTTCTTCTTAGGCATAGACACACATTCACTCTGACTGGATTAATGTTTCTAATAAATTAGGAGGAATGCTAAATAAGAAAGAAAATTCAGTGAAGCACAAACTCTGTGGGCCCTGAGGTAAACTGCTTTTATTATTATTATTGTTTTTAGTGAAAGTAATGACCTAGCTATATTTGTTATAAATATTGCACAGATAATTTTGGAATATAAGCCCCACTACTTAAAGCCCTACTGTCTTCTTCCCTGGACTTAAATAGAAATAGAGGTAAAATTCCAAATATTTTGGGGTGAAACTGATAGCAACTAATGAGGAAGGATGCCAGAATCCTTAAAGTCCACTGATACATGACGTGTTAAGTCTTTAGTTGAATAATGGGGAAATCTGAGGACCTAGAGAAAAGGCCCGAGTGGTGGTCATGGGCATCCTGAGAGCCTGTGGCTATTTAACCAACTGATCGGGAAGTACTGGGTTAGCCAAAAAGTTCGTTCTGATGTTTTCATGAGATGTTACAGAAAAATCCAAACAAACATTTTGGACAACCCAATATGTCATTATTTTAACAACTGGTATCACTGTAATATGCACACTAACCTAACATCAGCCCTGAATAAGAAAACTGTTGAGTTCTACTTTCCTCTCAAATTGGGAAACAGAAAGTTTCAGGCAAGTGATCATATGAGATTAAGACAGAAGCCATGCCAAGATTCAGTCTGGGCTCTGCTTGACTCATTCAAGTCAGCTAATCTCCCTGGTTTTCCTTTTCCTTGGAGAAGGCAATGGCAACCCACTCCAGTACTCTTGCCTGGGAAATTCAATGGACGGAGGAGCCTGGTGGGCTACAGTCCATGGGGTCGCAAAGAGTCGGACACGACTGAGCAACTTCACTTTCACTTTTCACCTTCATGCATTGGAGGAGGAAATGGCAACCCACTCCAGTTTTCTTGCCTGGAGAATCCCAGGGATGGGAGCCTGGTGGGCTGCCGTCTATGGGGTCGCACAGAGTCGGACATGACTGCCATGTCTTAGCAGTAGCAGTTCCTTTTCCTTAGTATTGGCTTGAGAATACTACTAGTGCAAAGAAAAGTGAAAGTGGGAGTCACTCAGTTGTGTCCAACACTTTGTGACCCCACGGACTAAAACCCGCTAGACTCCTTTGTCCAGAGAATTCTCCAGGCAAGAATGCTAGAGTGGGTTGCCATTCCCTTCTCCAGGGGATCTTTCCAACCCAGGAATTGAACCCAGGTCTCCCGCGTTGCAGGCAGATTCTTTACAATCTAAGCCGCCAGGGAGGCCCCAAGGATGCTACTACCTGCTTGATAAAGCTGATGGGAGGAAAAGATGGGGTGATGGCATGGGACGCTACAGTGCGAAGTGTGAAGCTTGGTACAGTGCAGTGACTGTAAAGGGCACCTCCTTTTTGTAAAGGGCACTGACTTTGCAGTGTGAAGGATTCCTTTCTCACTCTCACTTTGGAGCATCTTTGGAGGCACTGAGCATTTAGATGCTCTACATTCTATGGCCAGGGTGTCGTTAGGAAACCTAAAGTAGGAAGAAGCCATGCTGACACATTGCAATTAAAATTCTTAAGAATACCATAAGGATATTTAGTGGTTGGGGTTCATTCCCTTTAGATAATCTGTTACTAAGAGACTGTGTAAGAAACCTTACAGCCTAGATCCCCAGCTTTACATTGATTTCTCTTTTTCAAGACAAGTGACTCTAGTTTTCTTCTTTCTTGCTTTCCAAACACTTTCTTCCAACAAGTTCCTTTTTGTTTGGATCTACCAGAGGAGGTTTTGTTACATGAAATCACAGAACCTTAACCGACACAACAATTGATTACTGTATTTACAGAGATGTGACCCGATGGTTTTCAGAGAAATACAATTATCACTGCATGGATCTATTCTCTGTCTGATTGGAATTTATTCTCTTTCCTTCTTTCCCTCCCTTCCTTGCTCTGTGTCTCCTTTGTTTCTACTTCCAACCATATTATCAGTCAATCCTGTGTCTTCTCAACAAGTCAACTCTGGAAAAACCCACTAGTTTCATAGAATTTTCATCCTCGGGGGACAGGTTTGAGGAAATGTTCTGTACAATGTTGTATATGTTAATCTGCAAACTAGGAAGTGAAACCAGAATAAACAAGTCACATACATAGAGTCTTAGGTAAAGCTCAACTTCTGTGTAAGGGTTTACCATGCTGAATAATGTCTACTCCCAGTGAAGTACTTTCCTTGATTCAAGCCATGATCGGGTCCCAGGGCTTTCACCCAGCAACTCAGGTAGTACTGTCTCTTGACTAATTTTGGTGCCTTTGTGAGGTTATCAGTACAGTTACACACAGCAGGGCAGGTAAGATAGGCTGTAAAGACCACTGTTCATGTAAAAATGTAATCATGAGGTAGAAATTATGTCCAGAACAATGCTGTCCCATTTATTAAGGAGAAAGAAAAAGAGAATAAAAGGGGGAAAATGTGCTGTCATGATACCTTGTGTAATGGTCTCAAGCCGTGCTGGGCCCTGACCACTAGGTCATCCTAGAACAGGTAGTAACCACAAGTGAACTATTTGGGGCTAGGCTTACGATGTGTTCCAGATTTATGCTTGTTTCTCCTCTGTGCAGAAAATAACTCTATTTTGAAAGGAAGAAAGGCACATATATAAGTGGTTAGTTTCTTTGACTATGTTTCTCTGACCACATGCTAAGAGGGAAAAAAAAAAATAGAAGGTCTGATAAAGCCAACTTAAATTGTGATAAAGGACTTTACTAGAGAAAACATTGTCAAATTATAGTACTTTGCCTATTCAATAGCTTTTTCTAATGGTATATTTTCTCAACAACATTATTTTGGAAACCAATTAAATAAAAGCCTTTGTAATTAAATGCTCTAAGGTTTAAATTGGGTTCCTAAGGGGTTTCATGGGCATTTAATAGTTTGAGTATTTTCCCACAAGAAATCAATATTTCCCTGAAACCTATGTGAATGTACTACTCATTCAAATAGAATCAGTTAAAATGTTAACATGTTATAAACTGTAAACTAAGCATAGGATGCATTGTTTCCAGCCATGGCATGAAGATCAGAATTTCAGGTTGGCCATTACTTAAGGCGGGAGTCAAAGTATGTCAGATTAGACAGATGTATAACCATCCTCTGATGAAATTAATTTTATTCTGCTGACACCAAAATTATTAGGGACTTCAATTTGAAAATGAAAGCAAAAGGGATGTATGATAGAAGTTAAAACATTATCACCCCAAAACAGCAGCAGTAAAATTGAAAAGCTGAAAAACAGTATTGAAACACCAAAAATCCAAATAGGTTGAATTACTCCAAAGAGGCAATCAGGGTCCAAGATGATAATAACAAATCATTGAAATTTAATACCAAGTAATATGTTTGAGATTCATGGCAAAGACTGCATTTGAGGTATGATTTACACTTAGACCATAAGTGTAGGCTCCTCAAAGGCCGGTAGGCTGGAAAGTTTGCATAGACTTGTATTTAGTGCTCTTAAGTGAAGTGAAAGTCACTCAGTCATGTCCAACTCTTTGCGACCCCTTGGACTATATAGTCCATGGAATTCTCCAGGCCAGAATCCTGGAGTGGGTAGCCATTCACTTCTCCAGGGGATCTTCCCAACCCAGGGATCAAACCCAGGTCTCCCACATTGCAGGCGTATTGTTTACCAGCTGAGCCACCACGGAAGCCCTACTGCTCTTAACCATTCATTAAATGTCCTACTCACTTAAGTTCAAACCACAGATTTTCTTATTTGAATAGGACACTCTTGTCTAGGTCAAATGCTGAGGATAGGATGTTGGAATGCAGATAGGATGTTGAAATGACAAGCATAAACTGGAGCTATCCCGGTCAAATCCTGACAGTGGTCACCTTAATGATAATCTATTGGTTATCCTTGGGCCACCTTTCAAATGAAGAGTTTTCTGTGTGGAATGAAAATCAGAATGATGAAGTGTTCATTCTTTGTTTTCTCTCCTGACACACTTTTCCGGGTGACCTTCTATGCATACTCACAAGTTAACTTCCTGGTTTCTAATGGCATCTAAAGATTCATCTCAACCTTCTCTCTGTTAAGCTCTGGCCCCACAGGTTTTCTAGATACTCTCCCAGGGTTTTCCATCAGACTCATTGTCTTTATCCCCAAAACTCCTCCCATGCCTTTGTTTCCTGAGAAGTTCCACTTCTCCTTATCACCCTCCTACTTCAGTAAGCAAAAATGACAAGAAAATTAAACATTTCAATTGTGAGGAGTGAGGACTTAAAATATTTCGAAATAATTATGATGCTAAAAGTAGTTCTGTGTTTTCTGTTGTGAGTTATAAGAGGCCCCATTCAGTGATCCCAGCTTGTCATGATTGAATCCTAGAAGGGGAGCCATACCACAGTGATTTTCAAGAGCACGGTGTGGGCACACACCAATCAGAACACACACCACATCAAATTACAGTAGGGGGTAGCCACAAACAATCAGTATGCCGTTATGGATTATAACAGCTGAACATCATCTTTGAAGTTGATAAGTCTTACTTACAGTTTAGAAGGGGCCTTCCCTGGTGGCTCAGTGGTAGAGAATCCACCTGCAATACAGGAGACTCAGGTTTGACCCCTGCTTCAGGAAGATCCCCTGGAGGAGGAAATGGTTACCCACTCCAGTATTCTTGCCTGGAAAATCCCATGGACAGAGGAGCCTGGTGGGCTACAGTCCATGGGGCCACAGAAGAATCGTACATGACTTAATGACTAAAAAGCAACAACTGCTCAGAAGAAGTACTAGGGAAGAGGAAGGACACCATGATACTAGCTGGTCCTTCAGTCCCCTCCACTGATTTGCATTTCTGGAATGCAGATTGTATTAGTTGATTCCAGGCTGAAAAATTACGATATGTATGGTCAGGCTCTGCTACTTGCTCATCTCATGCTCTTACGTACTCCGCCACCACTGCCCTGGCTGTTCTGTACTATGCACGAGCCTTTCCTCCTACCAGCCCCATTGTCCAGGCCTCCTTGCTCCCATTTCCTTATAGACATGATTTATTCCTCTTGCACTGCCCTCCCTGCCCTGTTCACCAGTCACCCACTCCTGATCTAGTGGCCCCTTTCTTATAT
This sequence comes from Odocoileus virginianus, assembly GCF_023699985.2. Classification (NCBI taxonomy): domain Eukaryota; kingdom Metazoa; phylum Chordata; class Mammalia; order Artiodactyla; family Cervidae; genus Odocoileus; species Odocoileus virginianus. The sequence continues at coordinate 70,874,267 of NC_069680.1, forward strand.
AGTGAATTCTAACTCATCCTTCAAATTTTAGCTCATATATACAATTATCAATTGAGTATCCCTTTACCCTAAACCCCTTCCCCCTCTCAGCAGGGTTAATCACTTACGTCCATTATCCCCTGTACACACATCTTACAGCCCTCATCATACGCTCCTCCAATTGTATCTGTGTCTCCCTCCATCATCAGACAGTGAGCTCCCAGAGAGTATCAGGTTAGTCACATCATTTTCTCCATGTGCATCTGGTAGATGTCAGCCAGGATTTGTTTAATGCATTTCAAATTCTCAGCAGTATGTTGCTGAGAGCCCAGTGCCCATGGACTTTCACTGAGGCAGGGCCCTGTTGGTGAATCATGGCACTGTCTCCGCTTAGACATTTAGGTAGAGGACTGCACCCTGCCCCTTCCCTTAATGGTGGTTTCAGTCAGCTCTGATCAGGCAGTAGATGCTTCTTGAAAATGGGACTTTTGGAGAAGCTTTCCATGGGAATAACCTGATTATTTACCCATCTTTTTGTCAAACCCCAAAGCAGCAACAGGAGACATGGCTATTATAGCTGAAAGAGGCAAGGAGGAGAAAGGGTGATACCTGGGATCCAGTTGACAGGGGGGGTCATAGAAAAGAGAGGGTGTAAAGTGAAATAGACCCAGGCCATCCTCTTCTCCTCTCTTTTGTTTTCCTATCCTCTCATCTTCCCATCTCTCTGTTGTCTCCAATTTACCAGGTGCAACTGAAGACAGAATGCAAGGAAGGGGGTGGGTCAGCCTCCTGGGCACAAAACAGGGCAGAAAAGAACAGAGAATAAATATAGGTAAAGAGAAGATGGAGAAAAACTAACACAGAGATAGAGTCCCCAGTGTGCTCAGGATGTTTTGATAAGGCTTCTACTCTGAATGGCCTGTGCCTTTCTACTACATAAGACTGGTTTGTCTCTAGGTCATTCTAGGACTGTCTCTACTCAGAGAGTAGGTTCAGTTGCTAACACCAGATTTGAGGATCCATGAGGGAAGGGATCTTGACTGGCTTGTTCCCCATTGAATGCCTAACATCTCAAACAGGCCTGGGACACATGGAAAATAATCATGTATAACATGATTGAATGTGTATAAGTAAATGTAAATCTCCTAACCTTCACTATTCCACAGACTTTTCTATTCCAACATTTTCTGCCAGTTAGTCTATTGCAAAATCAAAAAATCTTCTGCCAAAAATGTGACACTGGATATTTAGCTCTCATGATCAGAAGAGAATTGACCTAAATTTTGGAACACAGTGTGAAGCATTTTTTGATATCCAGATCATTTGGAAGCATATAATAGTCAAAGCTATTCTACATTTTATTGGAAAAAATGAAACAAAATAAAATAATAATAAATGCAAAATCAATGAGGACAACAACTACAAATCCCAGAGAATATAAATTACTTCTTTTTATCCCTAACTTTTGCACAGTTTTCTATGGTGGCTCATTTAAACCCCAATTTTCACCTAAAGTTGGTGACCAGTTTTTTTATTCTTGCCTACCTGTCCTCTCTATGATGCACATTAAGAGGTGTAACTCCTTACGTGGACAATATCAAAAGCAACCTTAGTGAGTCTCCTCCATTGGTCACTTCTCATCCATACAGGGCATTTTTTGGGAAATGAGGGTCCTACTGAAGAAGCCATCGAGCTGGTGAACAAGTCCAACAAAGATGTGAGAAAGGGTAGAACTCAAATAATACAGATGCTGGCCATTTTATTTCTCTTTACAAATGCAGGAAATATGCAGTCAATAAGAAGCATGAAAAAGCCAAAGGATTTGTTAATAAACACCAGTGTAGTGGAAAGAAAGGACAGAACCAATCCTTCCCATGTGCTTAGCTGTCCTAGTTCTGACCTGCAGTAAACAGAGTGGGGAGAGGAATGGGATGAATAGAGCCATCAGGACTCTATCAGACACCTAAAATCTTCTCATGTCTAACTCAGACCCCAGTTTAGAAAAAAAAAAAAAAAAAGATTTCTATCAGCTTTTCTCAGTTGAGCTACTGTTAGAAGTTACAATGGCCATGCTCAAATTTCAGATGGAAGTGACTTTGAGAATTATATTCTTGTTGTGCTTTACTGTTGTTTATTATTTTTTTAATGAGATAAGTGACACATAGCATTGTGTAAGTTTAAAGTGTACAATGAGTTGGTTTGATACATTTATATACTACAATATGGTTACCAGTGTAGCTCTAGCTTACACCTCTATCACATCAGATAATTATTTATTTTTGTCTGGTGAGAACATTTAAGATCTAGTCTCTCAGCAACTATACAGTATATAATATTAATACTTTTTTTGTGGATTATAATCACTAGACTGTGGATAAGATCTTCACAACTTAATCATTTTCTAACTGCAAGCCTGTACACTTTAATAGCATCTCCACATTTGTTTCAATTTTAAGATCATAGAAAGCATGTCTCTTAGACTACTGTGCTTCATTCTTCAGTGAATATCTGAGATAATTTGCTGGTAACATTTCTAAGAAATAAAAATTAAAACAATAAGATAGGTACTAGTATGTATATGCAAGGCTGAAGTTAACTATTGTTCCTTATATTTGACCTCATTGTGAAACTGATGAAACAGTCAAATGAATATAAACCATAGATGTATATTTTATAGGATGATAACAAAATTGCCACATCTCCAAAGTCCCCTTTGAAAAGATGCTCCAGTCCATTATGGCTCTCACATGGCCCTCCTTCATTACCTTCCCCATTTACAACCTCTAGCCTGAATTTTTGATATTAACAGATATTTTCCCCTAGCTTTCTTCCTTTAGCTTTATCATATATGTATGTATAAGAAAGAATTAATGGTTCTTTTTCTTTCCATAAATGGAATTGTGTATTCATTCATGACTTTGTCCTTTTTGTTCAATATTGTTTATTTTGAATTTCATTTATATCAATGCCAGTAGTTTATTTCTTCATGATTGCTATTTTATATTGTTGCATTGTGTGAATAAGCTACAATTATTGATATATACTAGTGTATATTTGTGCTAAATCTAGTTTTATTATTATTGTTGTTATTTGCTATGACAAATGACAAAACTAGAATAGAAATGGTTGGATCCTAGGAAATGGTTATCTGTATTTTTTTTTAGACGATTCCAAACTATTTTCTGATGTGATTGCACAGATTTACAGTTCAGTTCAGTTCAGTCGCTCAGTCGTGTCTGACTCTTTGTGACCACATGAATCACAGCACGGCAGGCCTCCCTGTCCATCACCAACTCCCGGAGTCCACCCAAACTCATGTCCATCGAGTCAGTGATGCCATCCAGCCATCTCATCCTCTGTTGTCCCCTTCTCCTCCTGCCCCCAATTCCTCCCAGCATCAGGGTCTTTTCCAATGAGTCAGCTCTTTGCATCAGGTGGCCAAAGTATTGGAGTTTCAGCTTCAGTGTCAGTCCTTTCAGTGAACACCCAGGACTGATCTCCTCAGGATGGACTGGTTGTATCTCCTTGTAGTCCAAGGAACTCTCAAGAGTCTTCTCCAACACCACAGTTCAAAAGCATCAGTTCTTCTGCACTCAGCTTTCTTTATAGTCCAACTCTCACATCCATACATGAGCACTGGAAAAACCATAGCCTTGACTAAACGGACCTTTGTTGACAAAGTAATGTCTCTGCTTTTTAATATACTGTCTAGGTTGGTCATAACTTTAGCCATCACTATATGGGTGACCTCATGGTTTAACATGTGCTAACATATGGCAGCAAATGGTATTGTCAAGCTTCTTACTTTTTTTTTTTTTGCCACTTTAGGGTTTTAGTGGTATCTTTATGTGGGTTACTTTGTAGTTTCCTGATAATGGCATAAGAAAAGCTTCCAGTTGCATCTAATTTCAAAGGACAAAGTAAAAAATTTAAATAAGCAAAATACAAAATAGACCAACAATGGCTATGTTTAAAAACAACTGGACTACAATTTGATCTACTTTTTTCTAGTTTGTTTCACTTTTTATATTTCATATTCAGTGTTCCCATTTCATTTAGTTTACATTTCCCAGTTTCTCCATCTTTTCTCTCTTTTTTAAATATTCTTTTTCAAGCTTCTACCAAGTGTAATAGAAAAACTTTTATATACATATATATAAATAGTATGTATAATATATATATATATGTTAGAAAACTTATGAATTTTTGCCTAACTAAAAAAAATATGGTATTTTGATTGCACATTTTTGACTTAGTAAGGCTAGAATGCTGGATTTCCAATTTTAAGAAAATAGATGTGTAACAAGCAGCAAAGTTTTACTGTATAGCACAGGGAAATATAGTAAATATCTTATAAAAACCTAAAATGAAATAATCTGAAAAAAAATCTAAAAAAATAATCTGAAAAATAATATATGTGTATATGTATATCTAAATCACCTTGCTATGCTCCTGAATCATTGTGAGTCAGCTATGCTTCGGCAATATATATATATATATGTATATATATATATATATATGTATAAAGGGAAAATACAGACCAACCAAACAACATACATGAAAAGTGAATATTCATTGTAAGCTTGTATCCATTTTGAATGGCCAGTGTGCTGTGTGCTAAGTCACTTCAGTCCTCTCCGACTCTTTGCAGCCCCATGGACCGTAGCCTGCCAGGCTCCTCTGTCTATGGGGTTCTCCCGGCGAGGATACTGGAGTGGGTTGCCTTGCCCTCCACCAGGGCATCTTCCCGACCCAGGGATCACGCCCGTGTCTCTTACATCTCCTGCTTTGGCAGGCAGATTCTTTACCACTAGTGCCACCTGGCAGTTGTTAAATGTTTGGAATATCGAGTGTGTGTGATTGTGTGTTTACGGAGGTAGAATAAAAGGATAGGAGACAATGAGCTCTGTCTCCGACCCTCTCACTTTCCCCAGTTTATTTTTTCCTTCACAAAATTCAGAGAAGAGTAAGTGTAATAATCTTTTTTATGGTGATGATGACATTTCTAATACCTCTTTTGTGGTTTTCCCCCCCAACCCATGTTTTTTTTTGGTTTGTTTTGTTTTTAGTTGGAATAGAACAGCTTTACAATTGTATTGTAAATTTGTACAATGAATTGTATAATTTGTATGATATGTATTGTACATATTGTATACAATATGTATTATACATATTGTCCAATGGAATATTACTCAGTCATAAGAATGAATTAAATACTGCCATTTGCAGCAGCATGGATAGACCTAGATATTATCAAATTGTAATATACTTTACTATGCTTTCCATCTATCCAGGATGTACCACCATTTATTTAGGCAAGAATAGACTTCTCCATCCTTACTCCTTCCCAGTGCTAGCTTCATGACCATTGTTAGTGGTTGGTAGAATGATGGTGGAGAAACTCAACCTTCCAATATGCTAAGTAAAATAGACTAAATTAGAGGAGTTTCAAAGTATATCTATTATCCACATATGCAGAGAACATATAACAACCTTATTGGTTGTCCATTCATAATAGAATGAATGAAAATGTAAAACCTCAATATAGGTTTCCAAAAAAAAGCATAACAAAATAACCAACATAAAAATGCCTCTGGTATCATTCATGGTATTCAAAGTACACTTCTACCAGCAGTGTACTTTTACTTTATCAATCATTTATTTACCTTTATATCAAGGTGATTCTTTATTTTTTACTTCTTTGGCTCAGAAATCACAAGTGTTCAAATTTCTTTTCTGTTTTTAGGATTTTTCAAGTATCCAGTGAGTAAAAATTATTTTCAAATACTCATTGCAAGTGACCAATGTTATCTCAAAATATATATATATATGTGTGTGTGTGTGTGTGTGTGTGTATGTCACAAATACCACCCGTGTAATGCTAAAAATCAGAAAGTCTTCATCAATGGAGTCCAGTCTTATAAACAAGCAAAAATGTAAATGATAATAAAAATTGTCAGTGAAGCATATTTGAAGCAACACTCTTTTTTCATTTTATATTTTATGATTTTGTAAATTCTTTGAAAATATCATGATATCTACAATACTCCCTACGCAAATACTCCCTATGCAAATGCATACTAGTTAATTTGGGATAAAAAACCTTTGGTTCTACCCCAGAATCATCACACTCTTTCTATATGTCAGATTCTTCCAGTCGAACACTGGAGTGATTTTGTCCAGTAATTTTTCTTAGATCTCCATGGAAATTTCTTCTTTTTATAGATACCATCTGGCCTAATGAGATTCTAACATCTTCTACACACACTCTTTCCTTGCATTTGAATTTTTTTATTGGAGTCATTGTTGGGAGTGAAATATAAAAGTAAGGGGGGAAAGTGTGTGTATTAAATAAGCTGGGTACTTTTATCCTGTCATTTAAGGAAAGTAATCATGATGATTCATTTGATTTACTGAACATAAGTATTCAGTTTGAACACTGTCCAAAGGATGTTGCCTTACTTAAGTATCCAGTGATCCTAAACTAAGATTACTGCCATAGCCACTGCTATATTTAGTCTGGGAATATATGTAATCTTCTCCTTAGTACAAGTGTGTGTCCATAAGGTTAACAAGAGATTGTCTTAAGTGAGGTTTGATTTTGTGTTTTTAAGCATCACTAATGGTCATTCCTTATATTGAGTGGAGGAGTGTGGAGCGGGGAGAGAATAAATGTGGTTTTACACTGCAATGTAGTGGCTAGAGAAGCAAATTTGAGGCAGTTGTTCTAGGGCTCACACTATTAATTCCTCACTGACAAAATGTATAAAGTGGTCTTATAACAAATTATCTCTTTTATGCAAAACTTTGTATAAGGTTCATACTGAGCAATGAAAAGAATAAGAACATGAGACAGACTTATGTCAAGACGTATCTTGAAAACATATCTCTCATTTCCCAGGAATTCTGTCCCATAGAATAGGTCTGTATATGTGGAGGGAGAGGCACTTGGGGGTCTGAAGATAAGACAATGGCTCTTGTTAACAAAGACACAGATGCTTGTTTAAATTCCTCAGTTGACCTGTGACTTAGGACATGTTTCTTAAATTTTATTAGCCTATAAATGAAAATGAATGAAGTAAAGGCAAGTAGATAAGAGAGCTAAAAATGTACCTAGGAGACAATAAACATTAGCTAATATTATTTGTAATGATATCATTTGATTTTTATGGTCATGTTCTTTGATGTCTAAATTGTTTCCACGTGAGAAAGAAAATGATCAACAGAGTAAACTAGGTGTTTGCATCCTTTCCTTAGTCATTCATTTGGTGAATGCTGTTTTTCTACTGTGTGTCCATTAAGGGCTGGTGCTGGGGCTATGTCAGTGAACAGATCAGGTAAAATCTCTCGTTGTGGAGCTTTCAATCTAGTGATTAATAAGTAAATCACAACCTGGCAAAGTAGTATTTTCATTAGAAAGAAATATTTCCCTCCCACATACTTGCTATTCATTTATGAATGTTTGAAATAATAAAAATTAATTTATGTTTCTCTTTAAATTTTATGTAGACTTGAACATACAAGTAATTTTTTTTTAAATGATCAGGCTTGTATTTTTTATCATGATATGTGATAAAATGTACACAGCTCAAATTAACCCCAGTAGGGGTTTTATCTTCAAGGACAACTGGTGACAGAGCCATTACGGTCTACAGAGAGAGGTAGGTGGAAGGTTGGTCTGAATGGACAATTTCCTATTTGTTGAATTGATCCTTGATTTTATCAGCAAGCTCACGTTCAAAAAATCCCATTGTGAGATATAATAGATGACACCTGATACTAAAAATCCACACACCAGCCTGAACAGTTCAGAAATTAATGCCTGCCATAACACCAGGAGATTTGATAATGAAGCCAGCTCAATAGAGGTCAAGGGGAAATGATATTACGTGTGCTCCCCTGTGAATCGGTGTAATCCTATTGCTTTTCCCCAGATGTTCACTCCTGGCATGTGCAGCTACAATGTGATCTCAGTGACTTTCATAGGAATCTTGTTGAACAATTCTGCACTAGCTTGTAAAATTGTTTATGGGTATAATGGGCATAGTTTATGTATCAGGTCCCTCTGCACTTTGAGATCTAGTAAAAGTGATGCATGTTCCCCAACCCATATTCCTTAATTGTCCAAAGCACTCCCAGGAATTCTTAGAGTTCTTAGAAAGACTTATTGTATCAAGGTCATTTCCAGTTCCAAACTTTGGCTTCTCCTAAATTTATGTTGCCGTTGCAAAAGCCCCCTTGTGCATGCTAGAGCCTAAGATAACATCAGGGGAGAAAGCCAAGAACTGAATCTTGAGAGGTAGAATGGAATCAAACTGGGAAAGCATTAGCTGGCCATGGTGAAGCATTAGAACTTTATACCCAGTTGATAGCATGTAGTGTTGGTAAGATCTGGAGAAGGAAATGGCAACCTACTTCAGTATTCTTGCCTAGAAAATCCCATGGACAGAGGGGCCTGGCAGGCAAAGAGTTGGACACAACTCAGTAACTGAGCACACAGAAACCACACAGAATTTTAAAGGAAGTGAAGCCATTACCAACACTGTGTTTTTGGAAGATTGATATTGAGAACTATAGGGAGGCAGTGGAAAGACAATAATTAGGAATTAAGATAGTAGTAGTTTAAACAAAAATGATGGTATCTTCACTGTGTTTTAGGGGTATTTCTTAGGTTCTATCTCCTGAAGAGGTCTATAAGATCTTTGAGAAGATTGATTGTCTAATTCACTTACAAATCACCTTAAAGCTAATTTTGCACTTAGTAAGATGTCTGTAAATACTGAATATATGAAATGGTTGTGTTCACATCCACAGTGAGACATACAGGCCAGAGTTAATATATGGCAATGGTTGTTTAAAGCCTTTCCAATGTTCCAATCCAAGTGGTCCATATCCTCTAGTGTCCTAGGACTCTGATTTTTTACCAAGTTCAATGATAGACATCACTATCTCAAAAAATAGACATTTCTCTAGCTTTCTTCCTCTCTCACCAGGAAAGAAAAAAGATGTAGTTCAGGAGCAGTGACAGGTTGAAAGACAAGTGAAAGGCTGATTTTTTTCTAAAACCCTTCTCTCTCATCTCTCCTGGCTTCTCAGGTCTCAGCCTATCTCTGAGTTTGGTTCTGCACTCTGCCCTGGGCTTGTTGAATTGACTGCCCTCAAAAACCAAATTCTGCCCCATCAATGAGTCCTTCATTGCCCCACGCACCATAACCCAAGGCTTTTGTGTGTAACACACAGTCATGTAATTTTACTGCAAAAAGGAAATTGATTATAACCAAGGAAACTAGCACCTGAATGTTGGACCATGGCAGTCCCAGGACATTTTTCATTCCCAAGTTCTGAAAAATTATGAATTGCTTTGCACTACCATTACATATAAGAGACTTCTTTAGTTAATAATTTCCCTTCATCTTCTTTCCAGATTCTAATCTTCTTTTGGCTTTAGTATATAAACTCCAAAATTTTCTGACTCTATTATAAGGACTTTAAAAATTTTCTTTCTCTAAACTTTTTTTTATCCATTGTGAATTGTGAATAGGATTTCTAGTTAAAATACAGAACTCTGTTAAATTTAAATTTCTGATGAACAGCAAATAACTTTTAGTATACAACTTTAGCATGAGATATATAAGTAGATTAGAAGTTACTCAATATTAATCTGAATTAAAAATTTAATAGGATGTCTTCCATTTTTAACAATTTTATTGAGATATAATTAGCATACCATTTAATTCATGATTTAAATTTAAAACGTACAATTCTGTGGATTTAAATGTCTTTACAGATTTGTACGTCTATCACCATCATCAATTTTAAGACATACTGTTACTTCAAGAAGAAACCTTGTACCCTTGAACTGTATCCTCGAAAAACTCACCATCATCCTCAGACCTAGGAAATCACTATTCTATTTTTTTCTATAGATTTGCCTATTTTGAATATTTTACATCCAAATATTGGAATCATATGTACAACTTTATGACTGATTTTTTTCACTTAGTGTAACATTTTCAAGGTTCATTTATATTATAGCATGGGTCAGTACTTTTGTTTTATTGTAACAGTATTGCCTTATGGATGTACTGCATTTATTTTATCAGTTCATATCACTTGACAAGTATTTGATTTATTTTCATTTTTTTTTCTTTACCATGAATAATGCTACCATGAAGTTTTGTGTACAAGTTTGAACATATGCTTTAGTTTCTCTTGGATGTACACCTGAGCATACATAAGTAGTGACTTTATATTTAACAATTTGAGGAACAGCCAGGCTGTTTTCCAAAATGACTGCACCATATACATTCTTGTCAGTAGTGCATGAAGATTCTGATTTCTTCATATCCTTTTTAATAACTTTTATTGATCCCCGCTTATGATTTTGATTTGTGTTTTCCTAATAACCAATGATGGGGCTTCCCAGGTGACTTAGTAGTAAAGAATTTGCCTCCCAGGGCAGGGGACACGGGTTCTATCCCTGGGATGGGAAGATCCCCTGGAGAAGGAAATGGCAGCCCACTTCAGTATTCTTGCCTGAGAAATCCCATGGACATTGGAGCCTGGTGGGCTATAGTTTATGGAGTTGCAAAGAGTTGGACATGACCTAGCAACTTATCACACATATGCACAATAAATAATGATGGTGATCTTTATATATGTTCATCAGCCATTTCTGTATTTTTTGATGAAATGTCCATTTGGACCTTTTGCTTTTGTAAAAATTTGGGTTATTTATCTTTTTATTATTGAGTTTTATATACATTGAGTCATTTTTATGTATAGTTGTATATATGTATACACACATATATATATCACATATATATATATATCAGAAGTATTATTTGCAAAAATTTTCTTTTCTATGTGTGGCATCTGATGCTTTTATTTGCTAAATTGTATTTCTCAATTGTGTACCAATGGGCATCAGCTTTATATAACTCAAAAGGCCCTAGAAGCTGTTTTTCCAAACACAGGAGCGGTCCTCACCCTGAGAGGCATTCTGTCTTCCTCCCAGGCTTATCGACTCCAGCTGTTGCTTGTGTTGGTGTGGGGAGGAGAGCTGTTCTGTACATCAGAGGATATTTAGCAGCATCTCTGGTCTCTAGCTCCTAGATGCCTGTAGTACCCTCCGCCTTCCCAGTTGTGACAACAGAAATGTCTCCAAATATAGCTAAATGTCACTTGTTTGGGAGATGGCAGCAAAAATCACCACCTTTAAGAACAGCTGACTGAGAGCTATGGATTAAACAAATCCTTAACATCCACTTATTTAGTAAATGAGTACATATTAAGGCAATATGTATAGATGCAAGTTTAAGTTTGAGAAGAAATGGCTTGGAGGAGCATGACTAAACACATGGAGGCCAGCCACATTGAGGGGGATTCCATATTCTTCTGGGTCCAGATATTAAATGAGAGCAGTAGTGTGGTGGTGGTTTTAACCAGGTAAATTACAACAAGAAAAACCTGTTGAAGTCTTGATGATTGGAATGATATGTGAACAGAATAAGGTGGGGGTCTTGCATCATGCTTACTATCTGAGCAGAAGCTGCTTTAAATCCTCAGGATTACTGAAGAGTGTGTCCCTAATTCATAGACTGTTTCTGAGGTTTGGCTTCTTAAGGCCTCTTCTGCTGTTGAGAGAATGACCTTCAGATGGCCTGCTCACAGACTTTCAGGGGCAATTGCTAGTTAAAAGCCAGCATCTTTCTCTGCTCTCTTGGAGATGAGTATGCTGTTAAGGATTTCTCAATGGTTTTTTGATTGTACCCTTCAAACCAGTGCTGAGTAAAAATACATTTTCATTTTTCCAGCATTTCTGAGCAATACAATTACTACTTAGTTTAAAAAGAAGACTGACTTTTCTAGGAGATGTTTAAAAAAAGGTATTGTCAATTCCGGAAAAATGCAGAGAAACTGTCACTCACTTTTGTCACTACGTATTTGACTTAAATATCCCCTCTTTGTTTTGGGGGACCATACATCCCATGTGACCCAAGAATGATCTGGTTTGCCTTCTTCCTGGCATCCCATTTGGTTTAGTATTTGTTCTGTGCTTTAACTTTTAAAGAAATGTTACTAATAATAGAACATATTATATGTGATTGTCTTACCAAATGGAACAAGATTACCTCCCTCTTTATAAAGATGCACAGTCAGGAACTTGCTGCAGGACAGTCTTCTTGGACACAGGAACTAGTTGTAGCTAATTCCTATGGCTTTGGGTATCTATGAGAGTTTTGGGTGGAATTACCCCTCCCTGGACACTTGGAACATTAGTCAGCTCTGTGAGGTATGCTAAGCCTGCATGGTACAGAAGGATGCGAGGTCATAAGTGTGAGAGAGGGTGGAGTGAAGCATGAGAAATCATTGCTTTGTAGTTTGTGAAATAGGTGAGAGTAATAACATTCCAGTTGTTGAATATATGGAATGTGGCACAAATGTTGTCAGTACAGTGGTTTTGCTATTTATTGTATGACATCAGTCTATGATGTTTTAATTTACTTTGTTGTTTGACATCATTTCTTTTTTAAACAAAGGTCTGTAGCAGCAGTTATTCAGAAGTTCATGCTTGAGGAAATTCCAGTTGCTAAGAAAGTTGATGGTATACATGTAACCTGTGCAGAATGTTGATCGAGATTTACCATCACCCTTTGGAGGTGTAGTAATATAACTGACAGCACAAAAGCTAAAAGATTCAAATCTACAAAAGAAACACCAACATCTACTTGAAAAATTATTAGTTATTTTGAGACCATGTCTAAAGATGCCAAATTAACATAATTAGCTCTAAAGCATGACTCTATGTCAAATGGTTGTTCTGCTAAATTAATTTTACTCATTTTTCTAATGCAAGTATTATTATACATTTAAAAGAAGTTAAGCTATAGTAATTGCAAATGTCTTGGCTTTATTAACAGAGATCGTTTGCAAGCAGGTAAAAAGATGCCAGTTTTTTATGTGTACTATCAGATGTTTAAAGAGCAAGGCAGTTACCACCAGTAAGTGGAATTTCATCCAATTCTTGGAATTAAGCTAAAAGTTCTGAAATTCCTTCCAGTTATGATAAATTATCTCACAGTAATTTGAAATCAGCAAGAAATTTAGTTTACTAAAGTTCAGCATAGAACAATGTAGGAAAAAAATATTATTTCTTTTTACAGTGGTTATCCACACAAAAATTTTGAAGAAGTCTTGTATTCTAGGAAAGCAGTGTTCTTATTAAACTAGGGACTCTATGAAGCAGAATAAGACTGGTGTACAAAATTCATAATTGGGTCCAACTAGTTTTCAATAATCTACCAGTAGAAAGGGATGCTGTACTTGTCAAAATTTATAAATATGTTTAATAAAATCACTTTGGAGACAAGGCTAATGCATTATAAAAATATACATTGTAGCCTGTTAGTCCTCCTTTCTCTCTGCAACATTCATCTGTAATCATTGTTAGATATCTTGAGCCTTTAAAGAAATATTTTGTAAATCAACCTAAGTATCCTTCAGTCACGTAGAGTTTTTTTGGTAAACATGTCTTCTGTTTTCTTACAAAAGAAAAATTCATTTGCAGTTAACAAAAAAGAATGACATTGAAATACGTCCCTGCAAAAACAAGGGAAATACTGAAACAGTTAAGCAAGAATCCAAAGGTTATATTAGATTGACTTTTATAATTATTCCTTGTTTTTAAGAATATCATGACACAGGGTAAAACTTTTTTGATGGAATTTTATTTTTAATTAGATAGCTATAGGATATACTATAGGCTTAAAAGTATATATCTTGGCTTAATAAAATAGTAAAAGTGATGATAAAGAGAGAACTTTTTATTGATTTGTGTCATCTAATACTATTTAGCAAAGAAAGCCAGTCAGTGTAAATTGGAGCAAAAAAATACACTAATGAAAATAGTTGAGCTGAAACATTTGCACAGTAATTTATTATCCATATAAGATGATTGGCTCTGAACTTACTTGAGCTCCTTCAATGAAAGTATTTTCTTAATTAGAATAATTATGGTGGACAATAGAGATATCAATCGAAATTATCAGCAATTTGGAATCAGTTATCCATAAAATGCAACCTAGACATTGTTGTTAATGTTCAGTCACTCAGTCATGTCTGACTTTTTATGACTCAATGGACTGCAGCACACCAGGCCTCCCTGTCCATCACCATCTCCTGGAGCTTGCTCAAATTCATGTCCATTGAGTCAGTGATGCCATCCAACCATCTCCTCCTCTGTTGTCCCCTTCTCTTCCTGCCTTCAATCTTTCCCAGCATCAGGGTCTTTTCTAGTGAGTTGGCTCTTCGCATCAGGGGGCCAAAGTATCAGAGCTTCAGCATCAGTCCTTGCAATGAATACTCAGGGTTGATTCTTTCAGATTGACCGATTTTATCTCCTTGCAGTCCAAGGGACTCTCAAGAGTCTTCTCCAACCCCACAGTTAGGAAGCATCAATTTGTTGGCGCTCAGTTTCCTTTATGGTCCAACTCTCACATCCATACACGCCTACTGAAAAACCCATAGCTTTGACTATATTGACCTTTGTCGGCAAAACAATGTCTCTGCTTTGTAATATGCTGTCGAGGTTTGTCATAGCTTTTCTTCCAAGGAGCAAGGGTCTTTTAATTTTGTGGCTGCAGTCACCATCTGCAGTGATTTTAGAGCCCCCCAAAATAAAGTCTCTCACTGTGTCCATTGTTTCCCCAAGTATTTGCCATGGGTTCAAATGCCATGATCTTTGTGTTTTGAATGCTGAGTTTTAAGCCAGCTTTTTCACTGTCCTCTTTCACCTTCATCAAGAGGTTCTTTAGTTCCTCTTCACTTTCTGCCATAGGGGTGTTATAATCTGCATATCTGAGGTTATTGATACTTCTCCCAGCAATAATTCCAGCTTGTGCTTCATCCAGCCTGTCATTTTGCATGATGTACTCTGCATATAAGTTGAATAAGCAGGGTAACAATATACAGCCCAATTTGGAGCCAGTCCCTTGTTCCAAGTCAGGTTCTAACTATTGCTTCTTGACCTGCGTACAGGTTTTGCAGGAGGCAAGTTAGATGGTCTGGTATTCCTATCTCTTTAAGAATTTTCCACAGTTTATTGTAATCCACATAGTCAAAGGCTTTAGTGTAGTCAATGAAGCAGAATTAGATGTTTTTCTGGAATTCTTGTCTCTAGCAATATATACATGCTAATAGGTAATTAAAAATAATGACATCTTTTCAAAGCTACCTTCTTCAGTATACCAGTGGCATGATACTAGAAACAGATATAAATAAAATTGATTAATTCATATGAATATATGCTAAGAATGATTATTTTGATGCTATTTTTCACACATCTAAATAATAAAAGTCTTTTATCATGTAACAAGAGGAGATATTTTGTCATATTTTATGAAGAATTTTACTCTTGAACATTGTTTGAATGGAAATGTTTTATATATACCAATTTAATTAATTATTTTATATGTAATTATTATGAAGTATATCATTTATTTTTGGCCCACCATTTCACTCTCAACAATATCTCAATTTGCAAATTAAATCATAGAGTCACTATCTCTGATTTATGGCAAGGCTGTCTGTGTACACATTCACACATCACCTGCACTCTCAACAAATAATACAATTAAAAAAAATAACTTGCAAGTGCTTCTCCTCTCATTAAATCAGTAAATTATAAAATATTCAGATTTTCATGATGTGTTCAGGTGCTCCCAGGCCTTTCACAAAAGATAGGAATATGAGATGCAACTCTTATTTATCAAGGAACTGTCTTTTGGAGAAAATTATACACACACTCTATATAACAAACTTATCTCAACAAAAATAATTTTATCATGGTGTGCTAAGTGCTGTATTAGAAATCTGTGCTCGGTGTAGCTGTACACACATGATAGAATAATTAATTATTCCAGGAAAATGAGGGTCTATTTGGGGAACACAGGCTAGATGAGATGATGTTTAAGCTTCTTTTCTAAGCAATTTCCAGACATGGAACTATCAAAAATAAAAGGAAGGGAGTTGGACAATAACATAATTGCATTTCATTTAAAATACTTGGTGTTAGAAAGTAAGACTGAGGAGATAGTAGGTGTTCACATCATGGGCAGTGCTGTTACAGTGTAATGTCTGTAGGTCTTTTGTTTTCCACATGGTCAGAAAGCGTGTTCTTCTCAAAGTGTGTTTTCCAGCAACATTAGTTCTGCATGGTATAAATAGTCCTCATTATATAAAGAAAAAAAAGTATGGTTCTGTGGTCAAAGAAGTGTAAGCCAATGCTTGGTAATAAAGGTTTAAAGACTTGCATTTGTTTTGCTAGTAACACTTCTCAGAGCCTCCCATACTCCTGTCTGCAGTATTATTTGTTTTAGCACAGAATACTTTCTTTAGGTTGCATCTCATGGAACTAGAATGCTACCAAAGACTTTTCAGGGAATCCAACTCTGAGTGGAAGGAAATATTTAAAGGATTTTTGATAAGTGAGTATAAATCAGAATTTGCATTTTAAGTGATAAGGAGTTTTTATTGAAGGGTTGTGGAATTTCTGAGTTACCCAATTAAAACTAGATACCATGACTACAATTAGAGAAAAATGATAATGTTAAGAGAGAAATGGAGGAGGTCTAGAATTGTTTTATGTTTAGTCACATCAGTGGGAATGGAGAGAACCCTTATGAGAAAGTGTATCTTGGAAATGGCAGATTTGAGAAAGAAAATTTGTAGTGGGCTGGATCTTTATGTAGAGCTGGACCCCATAAACACTCCTGAAATGCCTAAACATAATTTGGGTGAAATTATGTGTATTTCAAAATTAATGTATTGCTTTGGAAGGCGCCTGCATGTTTTTCTTTAAAGGATGAACTCTACCATTCTGTGCTTTACCTAAATATAGTTTAAAGAATTCAATGTGCAAATCTGTTTGAAAATCTATTTTTTGTAAAGTGACATTCACAGCTGTAGCCCTCCTGTATTAGCCAGTACAGTTTGGACTTGAATTATCTTTGAAATCCCCTGATCTGAACTGTTCAATGAGTGATGCTGTGCTTTCATTGTAAATGTTGATCCCAGGCTCAACCTACTTTAAGCACTCAGTGTGGTCTGTCCCAAGTTCTCCTCTGAGCTTATTTTGCAAAGCAGTCAATCACAGTTTAATAATTGATCAGTCTTTCTGTGCTTCTTACCAAGTAGACATATCACTCGGGAAGATTTTGTAACACTGTTTTCATGAAGTCTGGATCTACTGAGGATTTGATGGATTCTACAAGACAAACAAAATGACTTGTTGGCTACTTCAGGGTAGAAAATAGCCTTTGATAAAAGTACCAGAAATATGAGAAATTGAAGCTGGAAGGCAGCTCATGAAACTAGCTAAGGGATAGGGGGATAAATACAAAAAAAAAAAAAAGAATGACATTGTTTTTCATTAGACAAGGCTGGCTTAGACTAGAGCTCTTTCTCATAAGAAATAAATTTTCACTCACATAGAGTTAGAGGTCAAGATTTCTTTAATCAACATATATTTCTTTGTTTTTATACTTTTTAAAGAACATACATTTTGGGAGATGGCAGCAGAGAATGACTTTGACTTGTAACTAGGATGTTATGAAGAATTTTGTCTACCCTTTGCTATTTACCAAGAGATTAAAATTTTGCCATTGTAGTTGTGGACTCAGTTTTACTCTTGCCTAGATCCAGAGATAACAGATTAGTGACTTAATTCCCTGGTATGAAATTGTGATAGAATAGTTCACTATGTCATTGGAACATAAACTTTGTAACCTGGAGACTCAGAGTTATGAAATTCATAGAGTTTTTATCAGGGTCTAGCCTGGTTTGCTGATTAGTCAGAGGAGAGCATCAAGGTTGCAAAGACACTGTTTGGGTCCTTAGCTAGAATGAGAATTATTAGATAATTAACTGTAAATTTATTTGATTAAATTATCAATGCATTGATTATAGAATTTATAAAGAATTAAGAATTATAAAGTTTTTTGTTAAAGATTATTAAAGATATCATATGACATCCCTTATATGTGGAATCTGAAAAGAAATGATGCAAATGAACTTAACTTACAAAACAGAAGGAGACTCACAGACTTAGACAACAAACTCATGGTTGCCAGTGGAAAAGGATAGTTAAGGACTTTGGGAAGGTCATGTACACACTGCTATATTTAAAATGAATAACCAACAACAACAACAAAAAAGATACCCTGACTCCCAAAAAAGATGGCTGTCATGGGGAAGCAAACACTCTGAACTTGAAATCAGAAGACCTAGGAAATAGCTTAGAACCCTACACCGATTGGCAATGTAAAATCTTCTTGAAGCCTCTGGTTACTCACTTGTAAAATGCATGTATCTTCATCTAGATTACTGTGTTCTGGCCGCTGTAATGAAAATTCCAGACTGGGTGGTTTATAAACCACAGAACTTTATTTCTTACAATTCTGGAGATGGAAAGTGAGGATCAATATGCTATCAGGTCAGGTGTCTGATGAGACCTGCTTCCTGGTTCATAGACGGTCACCTTCTTCCTGTGTCCCTACATGGTGAAAAGATGGAGGGAACTCTCTGAGGTCTCTTTTAAAACAACACTAATCTTATTCATGGGGCCTCCACCCTTATGACCTAATACCATCATTTTTTTATTTTTGAACACTTTCACTTTTTTTTTAACCTTTACTGTGATACATTGGCCAATCTATCCTCAACATAATACCATCATTTTTGAGGTTAACATTTCAACATGTGAATTTTGAAGCATTTGAAAAGAAAAAAAAAAGATTATCAAGAGCTCTTTTTACTCATCCATTAAAATCAATCTTTTAAAATCTATCTTCCTTAAAAAAATTAAAGTCACAAATGTTTTTCTTGGACTCAGATTCATGATTATGATAGGATTTATGAGCATATGGAGAGCGTTACTTGGGAGTTAGAGAAGATAAAACTCAGGGCCATGAGGTTATAGGATCTGTGATGAATACTTTCATCCATATTACACTATTTAAGTTTATAATGTTTCCAAGAGGCAATTTTTACATCTACATGTTACAGATTAACAAGATGAGGCTCTGTGGGTTTGAATGACTTGTTCATTGAATTGTTCAACTTCTGCATGCCAGAGGTCAGAATTCAGTGTCTCCTGCAGTCTAGCTTTCTTACTGATAAACCATGGTAACTTCACCTAGCATTGGGTTCAATTTTAAGTCAACAAGTAAAAGATTCTCTGGAACCTCTTTTTAGCGAGAAAGATGAGAAAACTAAACACAAGAATGCTGAGAAATTGTCCAAGGAGTCAGTATATTTCTGTGGAATGAGGATTATATTGGTAATTCAAAAAATGACAGTTCCTGTCTTTATTTTATCACATATTTTCTCCTTGTGATTATTTAAGCCACTCAGAGACCCAATTTCCTTATCCCTAGAGTGGGTATAACCACCTGGTCCAGAGTTGCATTAAGTGTTTTAAAGAATAGTTTAGATAATGAATTAACAATTGTTTTACATCTATAAAAAGTCTATATTAACATTTCATAGTCATGCTTTTCTTCAGACATGACTTGTTTGTATAATTTGAGTCAAAGGAAGACATCTTTCCTCACGGATGGAGCCATCCATAGTCTACTGGTACTGCTTACTCTGACATGTCCTTTCTTTTTGTTCTAAGAAGAGAATGCCCAGGTGAACAGCCAGTCCCAGGAGGAGGATGAGAGATGTGGAATGATATCAGTTTGTTCAAACTTGACACCCCAGTCATTGCCATTCTAGATGAACTGAAAGAGCTGCCCCCAGCAATGTAAGTGTGCCCCAAAGCAACTAAAGCTGAGTCTCAGGTATGGGGAGCGGAGCTCAGTAACACTCAACATTTAAAATCCCTAAGGAATACTTCCTTTTTATGTTAAACCTTGCATATGAAGTGAAAGGCCACATTTGGATAACTATATGATAAAACCAGAGACTTCACAATTACTTTTATGTCTACTACCTTCCAGTTAGAGCATTTCCTTTAGATTCCCCTGTACCTAGAACAGCTTGGGATGTTATTGCAGAAATAATGGGCTAGGAAATACAGCAGCTTCAATACTGAACTTCCACTTGAAATCTATCTCACTGCACACATCTCTAGGGCTCAATATAAGAATATAAGACTAAGCATGTCTATGACCTACAATTTGACGTGTAAGGGAAAACAATTGAGTCATGTAAGAGCTTTTCCTGTGAGGTCAGGGCGACTAGGTTTCTTTTACTTTGGGTTAGGTTGGGCAAAGGATTTGATTTTTAATTGTAAATCTCCTTTTGGTATAGATTTTGTAATGTCTTATTTGCCTCTGAAAACATACACACTTTAGTATTTCTTAAATTATTGTTGTAATCATAATAAGTAACGATGTTGTAAATCTCCCTTTCAAATTTTAAAACTAATTTTGCCAAAAAACACTTCTAACATTTCTGTGCATTCTTTTTGTGGTACTATCTTTCTAGCAACAAAATGGATGAGCTTTTCCTTGAGTATAAAATGTAACATTAACTTTTAAAGCCCATTCCTCAGTAATGGATTTTGAACAGCCACCTTGCAGGTAGAATCACAAACGTTGCAGTGCTCCTTTTGAATGTAACATCTTTTTTTTTTTTTCCTTAAAGAGAACAGGTTTTAAAGCTTGTGTTATGACCAGCCTCCGTTCCTCACAATTGCTTTCTAACTACAGAATTGCTTATACAATATGAACTGCACCAAATTTCTCTGTCTACCCGCTCTTGATTAAGAATTGCAATGATGGGGGATAAGAAATTTACTTAAGAATACCAAGATCATTTATTTTTAAAAATTGAACCCTGTAGTAACTATCAGCAAATTTAAACAAAACAAACATTGGACAAAGAACCGGGATGCCTCTGCCTGGCTCTGTCATCAACAAGCTGTATGAATTTGTCTGTTACTTTACCTCTCTGATCCTTGCCTGCTTTACGTGTATTATATTGAAGCATGCCTGGCATGTGTTGAGTGAAAAAATGAGCCAGAATAGTATTTATACTCTTAAGTGTGTGATGTTATTAATATACATGGGCTGCTGAACTGTTTGAGTTATTAACTTTAGGAGTATGTATATGGAAGTGAGTCTTTATAACGTGAAAGTATTCACTAATGTATTAATACTTATATAATCAGCCTTCACTGAATATCTGTCTCTACTTAACCTTCCCAACTTATTCATTATGTCTGTGTAAGTCATCTCTAGTTGATTTCCAGTTGTTACATCATACAATGCAATATAAATAATCATAAAATGAAACTGCAGATCGTACAATATTTCATGGATCCTTGATAGTAATATTGGATAAATAATCAGATCACACACCAAACTATTGACAGTCAAGTACTGGAAATAAAGAGAGAAAGCGTGAGGACAAGAGAAGGATGGGAGAGAGCAAAACAATACTGATAATGAGAGGACTGGCACTGCAATAAAAGTAAAATACTAAGAGATTAAGCAAACCTTTTGACATATTGTGGTACTAATTGTTTTTTGTATATTTGTTTAAGTTATTGGTAATTTAAGATCTGTCTGGAAAAGGCAAATATGAGGTGAAGATGACATACAATGCAGTTATAAAATTTGTAAAGAAAAATTACACAAAAATGTCACCACTTGGGGATCTCCCTGGTGGTCCCCAGCTTTGCTTAAGTATATAAAAATGGAAACAAGAGGAGCTAAAGCTGAAGGAATTGATGGAGTAGCACTGAGTGAATTGTTAGCAATTCAGACTCAAAGATTGTTTTAGTAAATAAAAAGAACAACTGGAAATAGAAATGGAAAGAGTAATTGGCCTGTGGTATGAACAGTGTGGGACAGGGAAGAAGACCAGATAATAATCTGGAACCTGGAGATCAGAGACAGTAGCCCACCTAGGCTTTATTTATTTATTTTTTTAAATCACTGTGGGGATTCTTGAACATGATAATGAGACCATGCTCTGTAAAGTTTGTAATTTAGAAACTAGGCAGATAGAGTATATTTAAGGTTAAATTTATCTGACTAGTAACATCTACCAAGTTCTCACTTTCTATTGTGGGAGCAAATAAGTAAATAATTATATCCATTTTGGGACATCTTAACAGGCCTAAATGAAGAAGATTATTGCAGGGTTATTACAGGTTTCTACCTACACCAAGGGAGCCATCCTTGACTCATGTAAGCAGTATTCTGGTGCCAGAAGAGCCTGAACAATGTGTTTTGTTTTGATTCATTTGCTTTCTCCCTGTTTCCCATCTGTCTTGGTTTTGGTTGGACAGTGCTTGGCTCAAACTGTTATCTAACATTTGTTAAAGTTGTATGACTGAGTAAGCCTCTTAACGGCATCCTTTGTAAAATGGTCTGATAACAGCCCTCTACTTATATGAAGATTAGATGAAGTGATATATATATAAGATGTATAGTATGTAAACATGTAACAGGTGTTTATGGCTTTATTCTGTATTAGACCCAGGGGAACAGAAAGTTTAAGAGCAGATCAGCAGCAAGATACTTATTAGTGAGTCGTAGTATGGATCCTCAGCTACTTGAAATTGCTCTTGCCCATACGTGCAGAGATGAAGTGAGAGCTGGTTCTGGTGTGTAGCCGGTGAAATACCGAGCGGTTTCAAGGGCTCCTGGGTTCACTCGGAGGCGGGGAATTGAGAGGGCGGGCAGCCAGACACAACACTTAGTCTTGTACAGGAAATATAGGCAAGATTGATTTTCTAAAGAGGAAGATTTTTACTTTAATTCCCTTTGCACCTGCTCCTCTGCTCGGGCTTCTGTTATATTAAACTCTAAAATAGCCATTATCACCGTTTGTTACAAAGCTGATGTAGAATAATTGAGCGTGTCCCTGGAGAAATTATACAAACAAATTCCCTATTTCTGTAAAATTATTCAGAGTCCAGACGGGGATTCTACATGCTCCCCTACTTTCTCATCAGTGTCGGACAATTAGTTTTCTGGCTCAAGTACATTTATGACATCAGGGGAGGTAGGGGTGGTTGGTGGGGTGGAAGCCAGGGTGCCGGTAATGGGGAAACTTGGCATTTTCCAATGGAATGTAATACTCAGTGTTGATGGAAATGTGCACTATGATTCAGCATTTTTTGGTCACTTTTTTTTTGGGGGGGGGGATAGTTCAGTGGGAAACAAGCTGAGAGAATATAGGTTAGAAGAGACAGAATCCAGGAAAGAAGGGAGATATGAAGCACACAGGATGAAAAACACGATTGTGTTGCTGGAAGCTCCAAAACATGGCTTCCTTTAGCTAAAGCAATTTCCCAAAAGACGAACCAGAATGCAAATGATCGGACTTGAAATTTTCCAGTGGACCTTATGCCTGGGATTGTTTGTTTGGTATTTCCATTTCCTCCTTAGGTCCATTTCTTTCCTATGTACCCAGTGGCTTCACTCAGAAAGGGGATGGAACAAACATGGGCTTATTAGGAAGAGTTTGCCCTGGTTTTAAATCCCTTTTGAACTTAATAATGTCTCCCCAGAGTACAACACAGAGTTCACTTTGTGTTTTAGGTCCTCATCTCTAATTACACTTACTTCCTGGGGTTGTCACATAAACTAACTGAAACAAAAATGTAATAAACATGGAATTATTCCAGACCCAAAGTTGGAAACATCAGTTAGGAGTTAGGTGCATGGAATATCAATGGCAGTATCACTTCCATCAGATAAAAACTGGAACAGCATATCTTGGAGATGCTTGGCAGGATTAACATTCTAAAATTCTGACCTTCTGTTTCAGAAAATCCAGGACCTCGCTACAAGCATTTCACTCAAATCCTGCAGAAATAGGGAGGAAATTGTGCCTCCATACCTAGGATTTATTAACATTGTATCTTTGTTTCCAACCAAGTCTGGAATGTACCTCAAAAATACAAGTATCTTGCATTTCTGAAACCTTGTTTTTGTTACTATTGAAAAACCCCAAAGGCTGTTGTCTTTAAAGATTCATTAAATATGCCATGATATATTATCTGTCTTGGATAACACAAGGCAGAATATACCATTCCATATTACTTAAATCAGAGGCAATGATTCTCATGAGGTGAAAATACAGTATTTGCAGAAGTAGTATACAGAGAGAAATGTAGATACTTGTGAATACTTACTAGAGAGAAAGGATTTAAAATACCATTTTAAGTAATGGAAACAAGATTCTGGGGGAATAAATCTGCTTTCTCAAATTGGTTGCATGCATTCTGCATTTTAAAAAAGTGTGACATTCATGAACAAGTAGTATGTTGCAAAATCTTTCTGTAATTCTGTTAGAGCAGAAAAAATAAATCTGTAACATTTCAAGGAGATAACACTGACTTGTGGTAATACTGGTAATAGTTGTTGAAAGCAAATTTTTGTTTGTGATTTTTTTTTTCTCCTGATTTGGTTACACATTGGATGATGGTGATAAAAGTATCAAGGTTTTTGTGTTTGTTTTCATTTAAAAATATTATAATTTACTTTTTAAAGCTGATACAGGAAGCCACCTAATAAAAATTTTGGTCAGTTCATTGGGTCAAGGCAAATATACTTCTAAGAAGTGACCATGCCTGCCACCCCAGAAACCCTGTCCCCATATACCTCATCCCAAACATACTCACCACTCTCCCCCAACAAACTATGCTGACTTTATTATAATCACTTCCTTGATACCCTTTTGGTTTTATCATTCAAGTGTGTATCCCTGGACACTCTAGTTAAGCCTGCTATTTTTTTTTCTAATTGGTTATACATTGAAAAAAAAATCAATATCCAGGTTATTTTACCCTCCTCCTCTAAAAATTTTAGTAACATTTATTTGCTGAGAGACCAAGACCATTGTACCTATACAGTTTCTCATAGTGTGGAAAGCATGATTGTAGTTTTAGAACTAGGTTCACCCTCTGTCACTCTAGTGAGACTGTAGTTGGAATTGTGCTTTGTCAAGAAGCACAAAAGGACTGGTTTTGTGCTTTCTTTGATGTTAGCAAATATTGATGCTTAATGCCCATGTCCATTAAATAATTGAAGGCTGAAAATGGTAATATCCAAGTTCTATATTTGTATATTAGTTGATATAATTTCATAAAGAGGCCCTTTGAATTCTTCTATTTGGTTACCCGGTGATAGAGTTTATAGAGGAAAGACAGGATAAACCTTAATAATTTATCTTTACTTACCAATTTTCAAGATAAAAATTTTCCTATACTCCTTTAAAGATGGCCATTAAAAAATAACACTATGAACTCATGAATTTAAATGTACTTGATGGGTTTTAATCCATTGTAATTATAAACATTGTGAAAGATAAACTATTGCCTGTTTTCAGTATAACACTTTATATGTTATCCAACATAATGCTCTCAAAAGTCCTACAAAGTATGTCTTCACAGATGAGAAAGTTGAAGCATAAAAAGTTTAAGTAGTTTGCCCAAGTTTCCTCAACTAAAGGCAATAAAGCTCCCCAAAATCAAGGTTACCTTGTTCTTTAATCATTTTGCTACATCCATTATAGTAGAAGGTTGCCAATTAGCATCTTAGACATTGTCTCATTTAGCAAGTCATTTATGTGAATTAGCAAATCTAACTTTATTCTCATTTTACCAAAATTGATACCAAGAAAAGTTAAGTGGCAAACTCAAAATTGTCTATGTGCTTATTAGGGACAAAGCACAAACTCTAGCTGTGGGCCTGATGCTTTTTGAAGCAGTGCTGTCCTTCCCAAGGCATGGTCATTGCACTGAAATGGAAGCTGTGTACCTCCATCCTTATGTCTGAGGATGACAGACACCAATTTCAGGTGGTGAATCTGTTTGATAATGCATTTTAGGAAGAGTACAGAGGTCAGTTTTACAACAACAAAACACTACTTTAGGAATATTACAATTCTAAAGACCAAGTCAGTACTCTTTGTAAAATAGAGACAAATGGAATTATAGACAGGTTAGCATCCACCTGCTGTCATATTATCTCAATGCTTATTTTTACCCTTGAGGATAATAGACTTAATTATTGTGGTTTCCACAAAATTTCATCAGTTTCCTTGCCTACAAAAAAAAACAGGATAATTTTTGAGACCCCTACTATTACCAACACTTTTGTTTATAATAAAATGAGTGTGTATGTATGTATATGTATGCATGCGCACACATATAAACCACATATATATCTACACATCCTTCTCTCATTATATAGAGGCATCTCCATCTCTTCTTTAACTCACAGTACATATGTACTCATTGTGTACCCCTAAGTCACAGTCTTCCTTAATAAACAGAGAGAAAATTTGCTGGAGAGAAATGTTAAGTATTGAATTCTGCAAGTTAAACCTGTTATTTAAGATCTAATGTTGACAGCATTTTTGGAAGTATTTTTGGTGAAGTCAGAAGGAAAAATATACAGTCTTGAATGTTCTGAATAGAACTGCCTAGAGAGCTGAATGTGAAACAATCCATGGAATCTTATTATATACACTGGGAACTGGAGCTAGGAATACCTGCATCATTCTCTGAGCTATAATCCTGTGAGCTATTCACATATACCTTGGAAAATGACTCAAAGAAGTCTGTGTAGGATGGTGGGGTCCTTGCTAAAAATACAGTTTCTTGTTAGTTATCTGAAGTAATAAAAGTTTCACAATCACCTAGTTCTAACATTGAGATAAGGCACATCTCCATTCCCCTCACCTCATGATATTTAAGTATATGTACACCTGCCTAGATATTTTCTGTTTATCTACAAGACTTAATTAGGCCTCTAAAAAAAGCCACAGCTCATAAGACAGTTATGATATTTCAATTTAATGCAAATCTACAGACTTAATTGCTTCCAACAGCAACATAGGCTGCATTTCAAAAGCCTTAGGATCTGGAATCAGCTGTTTAATGTTAGCACATTTTTTTCACAGGGCATTGGAAATGTCGGTTTGCACCCAACCAATGCATCAAAATGTTGTACTGCCTAAAGTGTGGAAGTAGGTTTTCAAATGAAGGTGAATTAAAATTGAGGAGTAGATGAGCATCTTGATTCCACAGTAGGTTTTAAGTGGAATTATTTAAGGAATGAAAATTAGCCTCTAGAAATCAAACTAGTTACTCTAAAGCATTCGTAATGACCTCATAGTATAAAACTGGGATGGAATCTTAAACTACAAAAGTGCAAGGGTCTGTTCCCAGGCTGTCCTTGGAGCAGATGGTCTCTCCTGAAACCTGTGACATTTTATTTATGTTCCCTTCCTTCAGAGGCTCTCATGGCCATACAAACGAGTGTTCTGAGGATCCCTGAGGGAACTCAGATGTGCCCAGAAATACTGCATGAGATTATCTTCCAGTATGAATGTATAAGGAAGGTCCCTCCAATTCTAGCTGTAATTTTTCATTGTGGAGTTAGAATAAAATCCACCAGTAGAGTTTTAATACAGGTTGGGTATTATGAAGGCATTAAGAAGCAATGCTAGATACCTGTATTCATTGACATGTAGGACATGAATGTGTATTTTTATGTGAAAAGACAAGTATAAAGATGGCATCTATAATAGTTCAATTCTTTCTCACACAGACTATCCTTATGCTGCATGCTGTTGCATTATATCTGCCACCCAGCAATGATCTGTCCTCCAAAATGTTCTTCCTCTCTTGCTCAAAAAATTCAAATGTTTTAACTCCAGGTATTTGGTATTTGATAAGCTAAGGCTATGGTTTTTTCAGTAGTCATGTATGGATGTGAGAGTTGGACTATGAAGAAAGCTGAACACTGAAGAATTGATGCTTTTGAACTGTGTTGTTGGAGAAGACTCTTGAGAGTCCCTTGGACTGCAAGGAGATCCAACCAGTCCATCCTAAAGGAGATCAGTCCTGGGTGTTCATTGGAAGGACTGATGTTGAAGCTGAAACTCCAATACTTCAGCTACCTGATGCGAAGAGCTGACTCATTGGAAAAGACCCTGATGCTGGGAAGGATTGGGGGCAGGAGGAGAACGGGACGACAGAGGATGAGATGGCTGGATGGCATCACCAACTCTATGGTCATGGGTTTGGGTGAACTCCGGGAGTTGGTGATGGACCCGGAGGCCTGGCATGCTGTGGTTCATGGGGTCGCGGAGAGTCAGACACGACTGAGCGACTGAACTGAACTGAACTGAAGCTGATTGAGATAAGGCCAGTCCATCTTTAGGTGTGATGAGGTTGCCAACCTGTTGCTACCACTGTTCTCCAAAGAATCCCTCTTCCCATTTTTAATCTTTTTGTTTACCTTAGTTATATCCTAAGATCTATCATTATAATCATATATTTTCAAACACAAATTTCTTGTTCCTTTTTAGTTGTATAATGGTAAATTTTCCATTATGGTTGAATCCAACTGTCCAGTATAACTTTTCCACACCCAAGGGGGCAGAGTATTGCTGAGGAAAAAAAAAAAACAAACTTTTAAGCCCTATTAGCTTAACTTATACAAAATGATCCAACCTTGTCTAATAGTCTTACCACAATTGGTTAGTAAGTTTACTCTAGGCTTTCAAACTTTAACTCTCAAGCTTGCTTTATAATTCATT
Organism: Odocoileus virginianus; assembly: GCF_023699985.2. Lineage (NCBI taxonomy): Eukaryota > Metazoa > Chordata > Mammalia > Artiodactyla > Cervidae > Odocoileus > Odocoileus virginianus. The sequence continues at coordinate 70,902,821 of NC_069680.1, forward strand.
GAGAAAATAGAAGACTTCAAATGAAAAACTCCCCTATTCTCCCAACAGCAAACCTAAAAATATACTTCTTCAACATCCGTTTTCTCTTTTTTTGCTCTTCTGTTAAAATTAATTCATTGTGCTGCCTCTTACCAATGGTCAAACCCTTCTGGCTCAAAATTTTTCCTGCATGCTTTCTCAGGGATTCAGTCACTTGATTGACCTCTCTCTTTTTTGACCTCTCTTTTTTAGCTGAAACATAAATAGCGCTTTGTCAAACAGTCATTGATAACATTTTATAAACATAATTTAGAATTTCTCATTCTTAATAAAGAGGAAGGTAAGGAAACTCATTTGCTTCTCATATATCTCCAGCTACCACCCCATTTCTTCTGACTGTTGTTTTTCCTACATCAGTACTTGAAAAAAATCAGTTATATATTCTGTCACTAATCTCCTCTCCTCATTCTTCAACCTTTGCAATTGGGATTTCATCCAAACCGTTGCATAAAGCTGCTCTTGTCAAGGTCACTAAATTCAATTGCCCTGTATTTGTCTTCATCTTCTAACCTTGCAGCTTCATTTGACACATTTGAAGGCTTTCTCCTATTTAAAATACACTCTCATCTTGAGTTACATCTGACTTTTGTGGATCTTTTGTGGACTTTTCCTATCTCTCAGGCTATTGCTTCACAATGTATGTTGAAGGCTACTTTACCTTTTCCCAATCTTAATTTTTTAAAAATTTTACAGCCTCCTTCATTTCCTTGTATATTGGCCTCTCTTATAATATTTTATTATATCTCAGGGCTGTAAATAGAGTTTTAGACATAATAAAGATACTTTTGGTTGTATGGTCCAGTGCTACTATTCACATAATTCTGGTATGTTGGTTGCCTGCAACAATAATGTCAAGATGGGAATCAAATATTCATAGTGCTCTTCAGAATGCCAGTTAAGAGCTATTTCATTTTTTATAGACACCAAAGTAATGCACAGTTATCATTGTGATGGGGAATATGTTGGCTGCACGGGTGCCAGCCCTGTTGTGATATATGTGGTTGATGGCTTTAGCTGTGTGTGGCCTGGTTTGCCCTTTCTCTTTTCTCTGGTGAAAATGTGCCTTTGCTATTGTGAGTTTCATTCAACATATCGCCATTGATCACTAGCAAGGCATTGAATTGGGCTTTGAGGATAAAGATAATAATAACAGCAACCCTGGAGTAGAATTTACTCTGTCTAAGGCTTATTCCTAAGCCCTGTCTTGGATGAACACCACATTTTACATGGGGCTTCCCCCTATGTCTCAGTGGTAAAGAATCTGCCTGCCAGTGAAGGAGACTCAGGTTTGATTCCTAAGTTGGGAAGACGCCCTGGAGAAGGAAATGGCAACCCACTCCAATATTCTTGCCTGGAAAATCCCATGGACAGAGGAGCCTGGCAGGCTACAGTCCATGGGGTCACAGAGTGTTGAACATGACTGAGCTACTAAACAACAGCAACAACATTTTACATATGAGGGGACTAAAATTCAGTAAGACTTTCATTAGCTTCTGAAAGTCTAAAGACTGGTACCTGGAAGAGTTGGCTTTGGACCAAGAAGATCTGACTCCAGAGTCCACGGGTTCCTAGCTGGTGAGAAGAGACAGAGTACCTTCCACATTATGGTGTGAGAGGCATTGAAAGAGAGGTTTAGAACATGTGGAGCCCAAGGGAGGGAGGTCCCTACTCTGCTTGGGAAGGATTCCCAGTGGTGGTATCCTTTGCATTAGGTCATTGTTGTTCAGTCACACATTGTGTCCAACTCTCTGCAACCCCATGGACTACACCACGCCACTTTTCATGTCCTTCACCATCTCCCAGAGCTTGTTCAAACTCATGTCCATTGAGTTGATCATCCATCGACTCATCCAACCATCGATCCATCCAACCATCTCATCCTCTGTCATCCCCTTCTCTTCCTGCCTTCAATCTTTCCCAGCATCAGGGTCTTTTCTAATGAGTCGGCTCTTAGCATCAGGTGGCCAAAGTATTAGAGCTTCAGCATCAGTCCTTCTAATGAATATTCAGGATTGATTTCCTTTAGGACTGACTGGTTTGATCTCCTTTCAGTCCAAGGGGCTCTCAAGTATCTTCTCCAATACTACAGTTCAGAAGCATCAATTCTTCAGCGTTCAACCTTCTTTATGGTCCAACCCTCACATTCATGCATGACTACTGAAAAAACCATAGCTTTGACTGCTGCTGCTGCTGCTGCTAAGTCACTTCAGTCGTGTCCAATTGTGTGACCCCATAGACGGCAGCCCACCAGGCTCCCCTTTCCCTGGGATTCTCCATGCAAGACACTGGAGTTGGTTGCCATTTCCTTCTCCAGTGCATGAAAGTGAAAAGTGAAAGTGAAGTTGCTCAGTCACTTCCGACTCTTAGCGACCCCATAGACTGCAGCCTACCAGGTTCCTCCGCCCATGGGATTCTCCAGGCAAGAATACTGGAGTGGGGTGCCATTGCCTTCTCCAGACTGACCTCTATCCGCAAAGTAAGATCTCTAATTTTTAGTACACTGCCTAGATGTGTCATAGTTTTTCTTCCAAGGAGCAAGTGTCTTTTAATTTTTGGGCTATAGTCACCATCTGCATTGATTTTGGAACCCAAGAAAATAAAGTCTGTCACTGTTTCCATTGTTTCCCCATCTATTTGCCCTGAAGTGATGGGACTGAATGCCATGATCTTCATTTTTTGAAATTAGATATCTCTAGAAGGATAATAATATATTTCTGTCAGTGCAGTATGAACACTTTCAGCAAAGGAGAAAATACACACACATTGCAGAGGCAGGGAAGCACAGTAATCATGAGGCACAAGATGAAGTTCAGAGTGCCTAGAAATTAACCGGTGTTCATGCCGCCGTGAGGAGATGGGTCAGTGTAATGCAAAGACACTGGCTTGGCAGACATAGACTCAGCTACAGTGCCAGCTTTGTCCAACTCAACATCCTTGCTAATCTTGATTACAAAATGTCCTTCTATGACAAAAATCTCTCAGGTTCTTCTCGGCTCGTAAATTTTGTGATTATGTAAAACTCCAAAGTAATTAAAAGTATCTTATGCCTAAGTTCCAAAGCAAGACTCATGTATGCTATAGAAGAACCCAGATGGCCTAAGCCTAGTTCTGTGTCCCATTACTCAAAGCCTCACCTCCTACTGAACATCATTTGAAGATAGAGTAAGCAGTGATCAAGTTCATCTGGGACTGGTGTGTTTCTAGGGCTGTGCTATTTTTAGTGCAAAAATGAAAGTCCTAGGCAAACCAGGATGTGTTGTTTACCCATTCTGCAGGTCAGTTAATGTGCCATGAACTCACAAAGCAGAGACAAGGTTCATGGCAAATCTTGGTACATAGGACTCATCAGTATTTCTGTATAGAATGATTTTGAGATATACCCACACATATTTCAATATTTTCATTAATTTTAACAGTACTGTTTGACTTTTTTAATCAGGTCTGTGATGTCTGAGAAGTCTGATTCTGAGCTTAATACCATATTCTTCTCCCTTTCTTTTTTTTTCTCCCTTTTTGATATATTTTCTTACATTTTAATTTCTACAGAGGAGACCTTTTGTGCATTATCATCAGCCTTCCTATTTATCTTTATCTTCATGTAATCAAATTTTTAAAATATCTTAACTTTCATTTTTATTTTGAGGAATAAGTAGAAATGTATCAATATATCATATCTTAAATTTTATTCTTATAGATGAGCTATTAGCTTATTTATTCAGTTCAAAGAAGTTAATATTCTATGAGATTATATATTAAGAAATTAGCTACTTTTTAGGTGGGTTGGCATTTGTATTATTTTGCCGTTGCATGTAAGAATGAAACATGACATTACTTACATACAGACCTTGTTTCTGTCTTTCAATAAGATTTAATAATTTCTTCCTTAATGGTGCCAACTTTTCTTATTAAATTAATTTCTACATAGTTATAATTTTGCCTTTTGAGAACAGAATGTTCCCCATTTCTACTTATATCTGGTTCTTGCTAGCATAGACAGAAGTTATTTTGGAATTGTACCTTATATCCAACCACTTTAGGTAGTTTCTCTACTAATTATTTTTTTTTTAATTTGCTATCTTGTTTTCTCAATATTTATTATTATACATTCTATAAAAATAAAATTTTACTTTTGTTCTGATCTTTATTTTTATTTTTATTCACATAATAACAATACCAGTGAGCATCTCCTTCCTATTCAGATTTTAATGGAAATGGCATTAGTGTTTGCTTTTGAAAAGGTTTGTGTGTGCATGTATATGTGTGTGCATGTATATGTGTGTGCATGTGTGTGAGAGATGTCCCTGAGTTTAAAGGATTTGTCCTCTCTTGCTATTTTAATTTTTTTAAGTAAGAAATGGCTACTTAATTTTAGAAAATATTTTTTTTCATTTATTGAAATATTTTGTATGACTTTTCTCCTTTAATATTTCAATGCTCTGAGTTTTGTATGCCTTTAATATATTAGTTTCTAAATCATTATTGGGTTCTTTCTGGTAGTATCTTATTGAACATTAGTACAACTGTGTAGGCATATATCTATTTCTAATTATATCAATATGCCTGCTCTGTGATTTATTTTCTTTATACTATCTTTATTTGAATTAGTTCATTTCTTTCCTACTTTATAGAATGAATTAATGAGGTATTCATCTTTCCTAGAGTCTATAAAATTTTAGTTATCTTTGTAATTGTAAGCTACTTAGAAGAATTCTAGACCTAGATTTATCTTGAATAGTGCCTTTTGGGACAGAAAGGAGTGGAATCTTGAATCACTTTGCCAGTATCATCTAAAGTAACTAATCCATTGAAATTGTCTGCTTTTCCTTTAGTAATCTCAAGCTTTAAAATGCTAGATGTCATCCTTGTCTTCTATACTCTCAAATGTATTGCTATATTCACATTCTCTCTAATTTTAAAATGTATCTATTTGAATATTTATTTATTTATCACTGTGCTGGGTCTTTGTTGTTGCCTGCTGGCTTTGTCTAGTTGTGAAGAGTGGGAGCTACTCTTCATTGCCGTGTACTGGCTTCTCATCGCTGTAACTTCTCTGGTTGCAGAGCAACCAGACTCTCGGGTGCAGGCTCAGTAGTTGTGGCACAGGGCCTTGGATGCCTCATGGAATGTGTGATCTTCCCAGACCGGGGATTGAACCAATGTCCCTTGCATTGCAAGGTGGACTCTTAACCACTGGACCATGAGGAAAGCCCCATATTTTCTTTTATAAAAAGTAATTTTTATTAGAGTACAGTTGCTTTACAATGTTGTGTTAGTTTCTGTTAGTACAGCAAAATGAGGCAGTTACATCAGCTACTTATCTCTTCCCTTTTGGATTTCCTTCCCATTCAAGTTACCACAGTGCATTAAGTAGAGTTCCTTGTGCCATAAAGTATGTTCTCATTATCTATTTTATACATAGTATCAATAATGTATATGTGTCAATCCCAGTTTCCCAGTTCCTCCTGATCACCTTCTCCTTGATATCCATATGCTTCTTCTCTGCATTTGTGTCCCTATTTCTGTTTTGCAAACAAGATCATCTATACCATTTTACTATTATATTACCCCATATACGCATTAATATGCAATATTTGTTTTTCTTTTTCTGACTTCACTCTGTATGACAATCTCTAGGTCTATCCATGTGTCTACAAATGACCCAATTTTGTTGCTTTTTATGGCTGAGTAATAGTCCATTGTATATATGTACCACATCTTCTTTATCCATTCCTCTGCTGATGGACATTTAGGTAACTTCCATGTCCTAGCTGTTGTAAATAGTGCTGGTTACATTTTTTTTTTTTAAATCAGGAGACTAAGTCAAAGACTAATCAAACATCTATAACTTGGAAATCATGGATGGCCATGATCTGATACATGATTAAGGACTATACAAACTAGGGCTCGGGATGAAACAAAAGGTAGACAAAACCAGGTAGACAAAATTACCCAGAAGGTAATTATGCTTTCTTTATTTCCTCACAGCAGTGTTGTCCTTGGTAGAAGGCCAGCGTTAGTATGCATACCAGCACTTGAATTTCAAGCATTATACTAGATTCTTACGAAATTTCTCAATTTTTACAGATGAGTTGGTCCCAAACCCCATTCTACTCTATGTCTCTCAGACACTCACACGTGTAAAATAGTCTTAACTATTATGTTTAGAGAAACTGAGCGGAAAGGCTATAGAAGTATAGGGTGGGTCAGTTCATGAAAGATATTTAAATCATGATATATGCTGTTTGGATTTTAGTATGAGGGCAATTAGAGTAGAGTACAGAATTATATTAAGCATGAGTTTGCTTGATGAGACTGACTTTTTTAGATTATCTAATTGTTTTCTCTTAAGGTGGTAGCTAAGAGCACAAGTTTCGAGTTGACTGACCATCCTACATTTATTAGATTTATTTCTTTAAGCTTCAGTTTCTACATCTTTATAATGAGGATACTATGTTTCATATGGGACATCTAAAATAATAAAATGATAAAGTATGTGTAGAATGCACATATTATGTGTAGATGCACTTACTGTAAGTGAACACCCAGTAAATTGACATAGTCAGTCATCATTATGATCAATATCTTCATCCTTGTCATCATTTCTATTTTCCTAATGTTAGAGACATACATGAATATAGTCTTATTAATGAGACATAGGGAAATTTCCTGCAGACCTCATAGGGGAGAGAATGAAGAGCATAGCTAGCTGGCTAGCAGAACTCAAGGTTTGTTCTACCAACTGATGTAGACTGTTCAATTTTTGGTTTTGCTGTTTCCCTTTTAATTATATTCGTTAAAAGGTCTCTGTCTTGCCTGTTGTAAATGCTGCATTCAAATCACTATCATTTCAGTTTTTCAGATAAAAAGGTTAATGGAATCAATAGAGATAAAGAAACTAAGACAGATTTAGCATTACATTTTCTGAAATATAATCAGACCTCCTAGAATATGCAGATAACATCTACTTCTAAAAGATGGCAGTTCTGTTCATCAGGGTACCTCTCATTAGCAGCTGTAACAAATAAACCACCAATTCTATGGGCAAACATAATCAAACTCCGCCCCCCCCCACATCAGTTTTTTAAAAGATTAATTTATTTATTCATTTGGCTGCCCTAGGTCTTAGTTGGAGCAGCTGCAGTTTTATTTTGGAACGCAGGATCTTTTACTTGTAGCATATGGGATCTAGTTCTCTGACCAGGGATTGAACCCAGCCCCCCTGCACTGGTAGTTCGAATCTTAGCCACTGGACCACCAGGGAAGTCCCCCGTCAGTCGTCTGGGCAGCTCCCTTTTGGCGTGAGGTGGGGGGTTATTCCTTCTATTCTGTGGCTCTGCTGTCTTAGATGTCTCACCTCCAGCTGCAAGGAAGAGGGACAGAATGTGTGGGAGGACACCCTGGCTCTTCACCTGCTCAGTCGTAAAATGACTGACACGCTTCAATTCCAGTAACATTTCAGTGGTCAGATCTGAGTCACAGATCTGTAAATTTCAGCTTTCTAATAACCCCACTCAGGCTTCCTGTGTGTTCAGGAGGTACAGAGGCAAGTTCATACCCACTGATATAAAAAGCAAGCAGCAAGTAAGGATTTAAGTCATAACATTCAAGTCAACAAATAATCATTTCTTTTTAACTTTAGCAAAATTATAAAGAAAGAATTGTACACCCTCATTGAAAACAGACTAAGTCAAGATGATTATAGTTGCCATTACATTTTTTGCACATGTGTAGGAAAAAAAAAAAAAAGAAACTGAGATAAATATATATTAGCTTAATAATGGAATGCTATTCCCTATATTCCCCTCAGGATTCCGCTGGGAATTCTTAAGTAAAATAATATGTATGCATGTTAATTAAAATATGATTTAATTAGTTAGAAACCTAATGCTTCACAACAATGATCGTTATCTTTGAGTTTTTATTATATTTAATCATCCATGTGATATCACTATTTCTACCTCTATGATAGCAGCTGGCTTTTCTCAGTCTGTTTTCTATATCATCCTGTTCATATTTTGATAATTTCAATTAAAAAAATATTTAACAACTAACTGTTAAAGAATTGATTACCTTAAGGTAACATTTTGAATAGAGATCATACAATATGGTAATATTTCTAAATTTTATAACATACATTCAGTAATATCAAATAAATTAAAATGTACCTCTGCTTCTCTAAACTCTTAAATAATAAAAAGTTATTTTTGGAGAAATCATTTGTTATTTTAATTCCTCAGGTATGAGGTAACAGTTTAAAAGTTTAAGTGATGAATAAAAGTTTACTAATCACTTTTTCATATATATGTAGCCTTTTGGATAAGCAACTGATTGATGATGTCTCATCTTTTCAATCAGAAATTCATTTAAAGGAAGGAGAAAGCCTTTGTGAATGCTTGAGCTGAGACTGTCAGTGATATTATTTTGCATAATTATATTGTCTGTTGATTCATTTTCCATATTTCTTTGGATGAAGCTTTATTGAATTGATTAAAACTTCCATTTTATAGTCTATTTGAATTCAAATTTTGCTTCAGAAATTCTGCTTTGATTGGACATCCTGGTGCACCGTTTCCCAAGGGCATTCATAAGAAAAAGGAAGAAGACAGGGTGGGAGATGTGGCTTTTCCACTCTTGTGGTCCCTGTACCATCTATTAGCTCAGTAGTAGAGTTCATAGTCCTTGATATGTATTGGGAGAGGGTTAGAGTCATGTAACAGGTAAATGCTCTAAAGCTAAGAACCTCTTTGAGAGTTAATAAAATAGAATTAACCTCTGAAACTCAGGATTTCCCAGAATAGCACTGGGAAATGTCATCCAAGTGAAAAGTAAGCTGCTAAAATTCCCTTAGCTGTAGACTTGTCTGCATTTTCATCTTGAACATTCAGAAGTGAAATTTCTTAGCTTCTAACTCCTCCTGCTTGTTGCTGCTAAGATTATGAATGGCTCCAGACAGGAGTGCCAATTTTCCACAGTAGGATCCATTGTGCTAAGTGTGTTAGACCATATCCTGATACTTTAGAATTATTACTGCTAAAGGAGAAAAGTATGGGGATGACTTCTTTGTTGTGAGATGTCATCCTCTGAGTGCTCACAGTCTTCAAAACACAGCAGGAATACTCTGTCCTCCAGAAAGAATGCAAGATAAAAGCCACTTTCCTAATTTGTGCCACCTTTCTTTCATTCAGGTATTGCGCCTTCTTGGTGCCAGCTTCTAGTGAGGCCCTGGAAATACAGTAAAGAGCAACTCCCATCCTGTGGGCTAAGATGACTGGGATGCAATGTGATGAGAAGACAGGAAACACTGCTGGGAGCAAGGTTCCAGAAGATTTCACAGAAAGTCAGTGCCTCACTAGGAGATAGTTCATAGAAAGCTGATAGGTTAGAAGTGGATGGGCATTTCAGACAGAGGAGGCATCATCAGGAGTAAAAAAAACATGGAGTACCATGAGCATATGGGAAACCACAAATTGTGTGGAAATCCTGAGTGTAAAGTATTGGGTAAAATACCAGGTAGGCAGAACAGGTAGCCAGACCTTAAATACAGAGAATTCTTCTTCCTCTTTCCTTACATCTTTGGTCTTCTAGACTTGCTACCCTGAGTATATGGGGGGCTAATACTGGTTCTCACTTGGTTGTTGACAGCCAGCAAATGACTCCCTTGGGTCTAATTATAGTAAATCCAGCCACTGAAACTTTTTAGTAGTTAATGAGAGTCAGGCTGCAAGCAGCTTCCTTAGGGTGTTCATACTGGGGATCCAGGTCAAGATTCCTGTGAACTATGGTTAACAGCCTTGGTCTCTCTCCCCAGCCCCTCCCCCCCAAAACCAAGCAAACAAAACACACCTTGTCTTTATGGAACTAGTGCTGTCCCTGCAGCTGTCCCCGGGCTGTGCTCTCTGAAAGCATGGGCCACAGACTTTCTTGAGCTATGCAGTCACCCTGTTACTTCCCCACCCAGAAAGAGGAAGCTGGCAGGTAAGGCACTCTCGAGTGGACCACTGCAAACAGTGTAGCAAGATACCTGTCAGCCTCACTTTTTTCTATCTGATTTTTTACTTTTGCTGGGTAGTAGTGCTCAGTCTCAGTAGATTGGAGACCTTGGGGACATGTCTGTCCTCAATCCCAGGACACTAGGGAAGTCCTTGGCCTGGTTCCCTAAGGTGATTTGATTCCAGCCAAGGCGACGAAGCCATTAACTCCTGACCCAGGATGGGGGCTCCCAGGCCTGGGGAAGTATGGAACTCTTGTAATATCGAGTTGGAACTGACTTGTAATATTAAGGCATTCCAGACCCAGGAGCCCAGGAGTTTGGATTTGTCTCAAAGAAAAGCAAGCAAACAGAAAAATAAAAACAAACTGAAAACCATGACTTCAACTGATAGGTAATACAATGCAGATTTTCAAAGCATGGGTTTGAGAGTAAGATCTAGGTTGGAATTCCTTTTGTTCTGCTACTTATCAGTAGTGGAGTATGTTTAGCAAGTTATTTAACTGGTAACTTAGTTTCTCATCCATAGAGTGAGTTTAATGTTTCTGTTATAAATAAATAATACATGTAAAACTACTTATTGTAATGCCTAGTACTTAATAATCACTCAATCTTTATTATTTTTATTTTCATGACTTGGTTTGTGATCTTAGGAAAAGATGGCAAGGATGTTTCCCTTGGCTTTTTCTTTAATCTTTTTTTTTAAATTTGTTTGTTAACTAGTCAATAAATAACAATTAAACTTTATTTCAAAATTTTAAACATTTTGTTTTGGGAGATCCATGTACATAATATACTCAATATGGTAAATTCTCAGAAAGGAAGAAAAAAAGGTATACATGTAAAAATGGAACATGGAATAGCATATGAATAATGTTAGGTGTTGGAACAGCTAAGGGAAACTTATCCTGTACATTTTTAAAAGTTCTGTGAAAAAGAAAAAAAAAAAGGTATGGCAATTGAGTCTGAAACTAATGGTTTGAGAAAGTCTTAAACATGTAATTTGGTTTATAAAGTTATAAATTACCCACTTAGTGAGGAAAAAAAAGGGAAAAAATACTTGAAAAGATTGGTATTTCTACCCCCAAATACTCTGATCAACTTAGATTTTAAAAGCAAAGACAAAAAAAAAATAATAATAAAAGCAAAGACATTGTAGGGATAGTTTCATGAATGTTGTAGTTTTTTTCCTGATTATGATGCATTTTGATTTCACCAGAGAGCTAAGATGGATGCATTAACTTACCTGGTGGTGGATATTAAATCAATGAAATGAAGAACTTTCTAAAGAAAGAAAAAATAAAACAGCTGCCTGAAAACATAATAGGCTTTATTAGCAGGAGGTTTTTAGGTTGATATAAGATAATCACTCAAGATGGTATTTTGCCCTGCTGTGGTAACAAATTCTAGCGTTTTCATGGCTTAACAGTAAGGCAGTTTATTTCTTTTTCACATAGAGTTGCTGTAGGTCTGGTGACTCTTTGCACCAAATATCCTACAAGCAGTTCTGAAGGATTCAAGCTATGCACATCTCTGACTTTTTGAGTTGCCTTTGTAAAGCAGAGGGAGATGGAGGAGGCCCACTAGCTCTTCATACCACATACTGGAAATGAGGCATTGCTTGCTGTCACATTCGTTTCCCAGGATTTATCGTTATGGTCTTATCCTACCTATAAGGAAGTCTTGGAAATATAGTCTTCCTATGGTAAAGGGAACACAGAGCGTTCTCTTGGCCACACAAGGATCAATGTAATGCTTGGACTAAAGGACAGACCTGAAACTGGTGTCTGCAGTTCCAATGATTAGTAATTGCGGTTTATGAAATTGACCTGACAAATGTTTACCTAACCAGTGCCTGCAGTAAGGGTGCTTAAATTGGAAAAGTCTACAGTAAATACAGTTAAGTTTATATATGTCTGTGTGTGTTGTATTGTAGACATGCATTCCCAGATATGTATGAGCAGCAGGATGCTTCTCTTGTAATTGTTCTCTATATAGACAGGTAGTTACACTTGACATTTATCTTGCTTGCTCAAAGTCATCTCTAATAGTTCAGAAGGGAGATAATATATGAAAATCATTCTTCTGTGCATGGTATCTCTACTTCTATCAATAATTTCACATCTCCCCTTGCTATCACTGGGACCTTAATCCTCCTTCCTTCTTAGTTGAATCATGCTAAGTCCTGTTATTATTGCCTCCAAATATTTCTTTACATGTAGCTATTCTTTACAGTCCCAAATACTTTCTTTTTCCTTAATCAAGGACCTCATATTTCTCCTTTGAACTACATAAGCTCATGGGTAGTTTGCCTTCCTCTCCCACCTCTTCTTATACAGCTACCAGAATCATCCACATAAAGCTGGGGACAGTAGACCATAAGCATACAAGTTCTGGAGTGAGACAACTTGTAACCTTGGAAAATGTTCTTAACCTTTATTCCTAATTTTATCATTCATTAAGTGAGAGATAATACATCATGGGCTTCCCTGCTAGCTTAGCTGGTAAAGAATCTGCCTGCAATGCAGGAAACCCTGGCTCGATTCCTGGGTCAGGAAGATCCCCTGAAGGAGGGATCGGCTACCCACTCCAATATTCTTGGGCTTCTCTGGCCGCCCAGACAGTGAAGAATTCACCTGCAATGCAGAAGACCTGGGTTCAATCCCTGGGTTGGAAAGATCCCCTGGAGTAAGGCAACCCACTCTAGTGTTCTTGCCTGGAAAATCCCTATGGACAGAGGTGTCTGGAAGGCTACATTCCACGTGGTTGCAAAGAGTCAGACATCACTGAGAGACTAAGTTACAGCACAATAAAACCCCATAGGCTTAAAAGAGGATGATGCTGGAAATGAAATTGGTGTATCATGGCACAGATGAATTAGAAAGATATAGGCCATAGCTGGACACTTGAAGTATCAACTAAGAGAATTTAATGCATTGACCATGGGGGATTCTGGCAGTATGTCTGAGAATGGATTAAGGAGGCAAAGGCATGGAAGAGATTACATTAGAGTTGGACAATAGTTATTTGTCAACAATTAAGAAGGAGTTTAATATTTTAATATTAATATGTTACCTACCAGCTGAACATCAGCCTTAGTTAACGCATTGAGAACACTGAACACAGTGTACAGTCAGCCTAGGTTAGGTAATGCTGTGGTAGCAAATGATCCCGAATCACTAGGTGTTAGCAAAATTTTCACCCGCATAAAATCTGTTAACAATTTCAGCTGACTCTCCATTCTTGATGCATGGACCTGGCTGGGGAAGGGAGTCTGAAATTTTGTCCATCAGTTCTAAAACACTTATTCCTGAAAGCGGCACCTCTTGCTTCTGCACATGTCTTGATGGCCAAAGCAAGTTGCATGACCATACCTGTCTTCAAGAGGTTGGAGAAGTACAGTCTTTTTGTGTGCTCAGGAGAGATGAGTTGGACATGTTGGTTGGCATGGTAATGTCTTTATACACACTCTTACCCATTGTTAATTGCTCTAATAATTATTAAGGGATATTCTGATCATTCCTTTTCTGTTCAAGTTATTTTACTGTCCCTGCTCTTCTATTCATATAAACACCCAAACTCCTTATTGTCATTAATACCATTTATTATGTAAATCCTGTGTTTTTCTTTATATCTATTTCTCTTAACTTTACTTCTGGTCAATACAAGCTGAATTATCACTGCTTGTTTCTATATCTTTGTACTATTACTTCAAACTAAATGCCTTTACACAGTCTTCACAGGTCATATGCCTTCTCGTAATTCTACCCATCAAGTTCAAAAGTTCTAAATTTCCATTCCCACTTGTAGTTTCCATAATAGCAATGTTCTGTTAACTTTTATAACACTATGAAGTCCAACATTATATTAACAGAACTTTGTCTTATTCTATCCAGAAAACTTTTTGAAGGTGGGGGTTCATGCCTGACTCATCTCTGTAGCTCCTCTTCTGAGTGTCTTACTCATAGTAGTTCAATAAATAGTGTTGAATTAATGGAGGAGACAGTTACTATATCAGAATGAGCATTGGACTAGGATAAGAAATTCTGTCATTTACTTGCTGCTCAGTTACTAACAATATTACCTTGAGCAAGTTGCTTTACCAGTTGGAACCACAGCTTCCACATCTGCAAAATGAAGGTAATTATAACTCCTTGTCTTTTAGTTTCTTAAAACATTGGCCCATTATACAGAGTGAAGTAAACCAGAAAGATAAAGACCAATACAGTATACTAACACATATATATGGAATTTAGAAACATGGTCATGATAACCTTATATGCAAAACAGAAAAAGAGACACAGATGTACAGAACAGATTTATGGACTCTGTGGGAGAAGGCGAGGGTGGGATGTTTAGAGAGAACAGCATCGAAACATGTATATTATCAAGGGTGAAACAGATCACCAGCCCAGGTTGGATGCATGAGACAAGTGTTCAGGGCTGGTGCACTGGGAAGACCCAGAGGGAGATCGGGATGGGGAATACATGTAAATCCATGGCTGATTCATGTCAATGTATGGCAAAAACCACTACAATATTGTAATTAGCCTCCAACTAATAAAAATAAGTGGAAAAAAGATTAAATATGATATATAAAGCAAAAAAAAATTGGGTCATAATATGTGACAGCACTTTGTATAAGTTATCCTCATTATTATATGCAGAAGTAGAACTCTGATTTTAAATCTTCAATTGATCAGTTTTTCAGCAGTATTTAATTGTGATTACCACTCCTTTCTTCACAAAACATCGAGTTAGCCTTTGGATCTCAGGGTGTGCTCTGGGTTTTTTGCCTACCTCTCCTTTATAGGGTCATTGTATTTTGGAGTTTCTCAAACTTGGCTTTAGCCATCACTACCTTTCTCTCTCTCTCTGTCTCTCATTTTCTCACATATTATTCTATAATCTTTTGATAGATGAGTTGTTTCTTACTGATAACATCAATTTCCATGTATCTACATATAACTCACAAATGTCTACTTCATGCTCAGATTTCTCATATAAGTGACAGACCTTTAAATTCAGCTGCCTATTTGATCTCTCCACTTGGATTTGTCAACGTATCTCAAGCACAACATTGCCAAAACCATACTGTTGATTCACACTTGCTCTCATAAATGTTGAGAGCGACAGGAAATAGCAACCGAAAATGCTATTTTCTGGAACTTATTTTTCAACAAGAGGTACCACCACCTCCTTAGTTTTCAGTGTCAAAATCCGGGTTACCTTCCTCGTCTGCAATATCAGCAAGTACTGGAATACTGCAGTATTCCTTCTGTAGCTGTCTCTCTTAACAGTATTTTGACAGAATGCCCTGCCATGTCTCACAGGTTTCATAGAAATACTTCACTAAGTGGTAATTCTATCCCTTGTCAATGTATTACCTCTACTACATTTTTCAAACTATATCTTATTTATTGTTGTTCAGTTGCTCAGTCGGGTTTGACTCTCTGCGACCCCATGAACTGCAGCATGCCAGGTTCGCTGTTCTTCACCATCTCCCAGAGCTTGCTCAAACTCATGTCCATTGAGTCGGTGATGCCATCCAACCATCTGACACTCTGTCATCCCCTTCTCCTCCTGCCTTCAAACTTTGCCAGCATCAGGGTCTTTTCCCATGAGTTAGTTCCTCGTATCAGGTAGCCAAAATATTAGAGCTTCAGCATCAGTTCTTCTAATTAATAATCAGGATTGATTTCCTTTGAGATTGACTGGTTTGATCTGTTTGCCATCCAAGGGACTCTCAAGAGTCTTCTCCAACAACACAGTTCAAAAGCTTCAATTCTTCAGCTCGCAGCCTTCTTTATGGTCCAACTCTCACATCTGTACATGACTACTGGGAAAACCATAGATTTGACTAGACAGACCTATGTCGGCAAAGTGATGTCTCTGCTTTTTAATATGCTATTTAAGTTTGTCATAGTTTTCCTTCCAAGGAGCAAGTGTCTTTTAATTTCATGGCTGCAGTCACAATCTGCAGTGATTTTTTAGCCCAGGAAAATAAAGTTTGTCACAGTTTCCAGGATTTCCTCACCTATTTGTCATGAAGTAATGGGACTGGATGCCGTGATCTTAGTTTTTTGAATATTTAAGCCACCTTTTTCAGTCTCCACTTATACCTTCAGCAAGAGGCTCTTTAGTCTTACTTTAAAAAGCCCCCATTGTTTCCAAATAAATTTTAAGTCACTTAACCTGGTCTTCAAGAATTTTCATGATCTGCTCATATCTGATCCTCATTGTTATCTGTCTGTCTCTGTTACAGGGTCTCTTTCAGTGACCACACGTTTCATCATGTAGGTTTTATTCTTCACGTATGTCTATAGAATTTTAGACAAATTTCCAATAATATAAATTTCCATTTTCTGTGTTCAGAATAGTTAGTGTAATTTTTTTCTTCATTTGTGGTTTTGTATGTACCAATCATTGTGTTCCTTATTTTCAGTATTTTCAAATGTCATTCAATTTTTCTTAAGTTATAATAAGGTAAGAACACTAAGGCTAAACTTAATTAAGTGACTTTCTCAAGGTTATTTGACTAGTAAATAGGTCATATTTACCAATGAATAAATGTTCACTAGTAAATAAGGAACATTTATTGTTCCTGCATCAGTTGTAAAAATTATATCCCTCTTGCCTTATATTTAATCTGGCCATGCAGATTGCCATTTCATTTTTACTCATACTTAGTTCGTATATGTGTCATGGATGCAATTAGAATTATTATTTTCCCACCTTATGACTCCCTTTGTCTATTCTGAGCTTTATATAAAGATCTAGTTGGCTCATTACCTTTCTGTTTGATGGCTTTCAAGCTGTGCTCTTTGAATAATGCATGGTTTGAGATAATGCATGGGCCATTGCCAAGATCAATATTGAAGAGGAACCATCTATCCTTCTACCAGAACAATAATCCATTAATTCATTTTAAATATTAATTATTTTTGGACAAGATTCTCATTTATGGAAAAGTTTGTTTTTCAAATGATAAAACTTAAAAATACTAACAGCTGATGATTTAGATTGTCAGATAAGGACAACAAAATATAGTTAGTAACATCAAGATTAATTATGATGATTAATTTTGGGAAATTGTATAGCATTTTGCCTTGTACATAAAAAATTCTTTAAAATTGTTTTATTTTCTTAGTCATTAATGAATACTCTTTATATAGGTGTGTCTGTGTGCATATGGATGTGTGTATGTGTGTGTTTGGATGGATAGATGGATCTGGATTTATCTTCTTATGCTTTTTTGAACTTTTTTAAGTGCACTTTGGTCTTTGGCTCAGGTTATTATAATTGTTGCCATATATATATATATATATGTATTACTCAAATCTATTAATATTGTCTTTATGGCTTCCAGGCTTAAAATTCTATTAAGGAAAGCCTTTCCTAAACTGTATTATGGCAAACATTTAATGTAAGGGATAATTTCCTTATCTTACTTGGATTTATACCATATAGTAGAAAATACATACACAGACCAAGAAAATAGACAAAGGACTAAATAGAAAAAGTAATTCAAATAATAAATAATTCTAGAAAAGAAGTGTTTCATCGTACTCATGATTAAAGAAGAACAAATCAAAAGAACAAAAGATTTCTCATCTGCTCAGGTTAGAAACACATATTTTATGTAGATTTTTAAGCAATATTTATTATACATCATTCTTCAGACTGTAGATTAATATAGAATGTTGAAAGTGAAAGTCACTCAGTTGTGTCCTGCTCTTTGCGACCCCATAGACTATACAGCCCATGGAATTCTCCAGGCCAGAATACTGGAATGGGTAGCCTTTCCCTTCTCCAGGGGATCATCCCAACCCAGTGATCAAAAAGGTCTCCCGCATTGCAGGTGGATTCTTTAACAGCTGAGCCACAAAGGAAGCCCAGAATAGAATAAAATTTTGAAGAATATGTTAAAAATTTCTGTCAAAATGTATATATTTCTTTGTGTAAGCCATTCCCTGGTTATGAATTTATCTAGCAAATGTGTATTCAAAAGCACATCAAGATACTTCTGTGTGGATTTCTGTTTTACTGCTCTTTGAACTATCAATATAAAACGTTGAAAAAATGCTAAATAAGCTTTAGTAGAGATATAGTTAGATTAAGTCATATAGATTTTGTCAGTAAACAATATACAGATGGTCAGATCATTGAAATAAGAAAGTGTGAATTCATGTAGAGATCACTAAGAAACAGAAATATAGGAAAAGCCCATGGTAAATAATGTGTGATCACTTTGTATAAATAAAATATACACATATTTATGTAAAAATACACATGAAATAATGATTCTTTAAGGATACATCATTTAAATATATTGAAAATGACCACCTTTTGGGGAGAAGAAGTTGAGGTGGAAAATAAGGGAGGAATAACTTATTTTTTCACTTTGTAAATATCTCTATACTGTTTTAATATGTTTGTTACTAAGTTTAGGTGTTACTGTTTTGTTTTTGTAAAATAATTTTTTAAACCCTGATATTAGCTATTTTAATTCCTACTTTTTCATGAAAAAAATTCTAAAGCTAAAGAGTTAAAATTCTCCCCCATTTTATAAAAGTGGATCCTAAACTTACACATATTTAGTATTATAAACATTCTCCACATTTATTGAAATGTTACCCTCAATATTTTTATTTTAGTCCTTCCTGAATCTCACAAACTGGATACATCTTTATTAAGATGCTACTTCTGCTGTGAGGAAGTCTTTGGAATTTTAGAATTGTGTGTTTAAAATTGAAGGCAACCTTTTTCATGAAAGGTTTTTCATGATTATAATATTATAACATTCTCTAAAGCTGATGGCTGGTTTTGGAGGTAGTCGACCTATTATAGAACCTGAAAAATAATAAATGTCCTCTCATGTCTTTCTTTGTGATTTTTGTATGATCTCTGCAATAATACTGCATATCTATACCTCCTCTAAATTCAGCATTATTTTTTCCACCACCCTTGACCTTTAAACAAAGTACCATGCTTTAAAATTGTAATCACTGCTTTAAGAACAAGTGACCAAGTGATACACAGCCAGAAATAAACTACTTAAACCCAGGAAAATGTTTCCTGTCCTTTGAAATTAAAGCACTTACTTAAATCAGAATCTGTTTTTTTCCACATTGCATTAGACTTTTTTTTATATGTTTTGTTTGTATTTGTCCCAATTTCTCTTTTCTGTTTCCAAAGATTCTGATAAAAGTCATGTAAAAATGTAAAATACCTGATCAGAGGAGTTGCTTAAGAAATGTCTCAGCTGAAACCAGAACTTTGGTATAAGTGCTAGTTGCTTAACACACACACAAAAGGGTGTGAGGAGCTATGAATAAAGAGAGAACATTTTGCCATGAATTATTCAGCTAACCATGGGGTGCTGTTATCTCCACTCCAGTGGCTTTTAATTGCACATGTAAGAATTCCGCTTATCTGGCATTCAATTTGATGCTGAGGTGCAACTTGCCCAAGCAGAGTGGGAGGTGGGAAGTAAGGATCCCATCAGATAGGCAGCTGTCATTCAAGAATGCATTAAGAATGTTTCTGTGACCAGAAAACTAGAAAATAGATAGACATTGGCAATGGAAGGACTTGAGAATATGTAACATGAAATTGTGTTTTTCTTTGATTTGGGTACATATTGCTGAATATTGAGTGTAAAGTAGACTTGTGTGTTTGCTACCTAAATCTATTGCATCTCCTTTGCTAGAGATCCAAGATTGATCAACCCCTGGAGTAAAGATGATACTTCACTCTTTAAGCTAGCCTCTCAGAGGACCTAGTATTCTGTCATTCTAAATGGAGCCTTGTGTCAGTTTTGAGAAGTTGCTGGTTTTAATTTTTGAAAGTCTGTTTAAGATAGTCTTGTTAATCAAGCTAAATAATTTTCTGAAAACATTTTCCTCATCTCAGATTCCCAGAGGAGGTATCTTTTGGCATCTGTGCTTTTCTCCCCACAACAACTTATGTATAAAATACCATTTTAAATATTTTGAGATTTAATTTAGAACCTCTTTTTCATATATGTCTCTCCCCATAATAGATGGCTTTTTTGTCTTATTTCATATATCCATGTCCAGATTCAATTGCATATGCAACACACACTTTTAGTCACTTACCATCTGTTGTATACTGTGTAAAGTGTAGGGGATGTTGAGTTTACAAAGATCCACAGTTAAGTACCCTTCCTTTATACAGCTCAAAGACTAGAGGAAAGCCAGACAATATGCCTCTATAGTACTGTGTAATTGTCACACTCAAGCAGGTCATGCCAGACGCAATGGCAGCACTGCTGAGAATGGGAGTACACAGGCTTCAGGGAAAAAGGAGCAAGTGACAGAGAAGACATCACTTGTGATGAAACTTGATGGGTGCTCTTGAATTTGTAAAGCTGACAAAAGAAGAAGAGTAAGGCATTCCAAACAGAGAGCAAAGCATAGATAAAGATTCAGAGCTCTGGCAGGCTTTGAGGTCTTGAGAGAATAGCAAGTCTTAAATGGCTTTGGGGGCTAAAAAGATGCCTAAGTGAAGATGGCAAACAGTAAGTACAGAGTATAACATGGTCAGGTACCAGATTATGAAGTGCTCTGTGAAGTTGCTCAATTGTGTCTGACTCTTTGCAACCCAATGGGCTGTGGTCTGCTAGGCTCCCCTGTCCATGGGATTCTCCAGGCAAGAAGACTGGAGTGAGTAGCCATTTCCTTCTCCAAGGGATCTTCCCGACCCAGAGATTGAACCCAGGTCTCCCGCACTGCAGGCAGACTCTACCATCTGAGCCACCAGGGAAGCCCTATGAAGTGCTGTGTATTTATATATTATTCTGAGAGCCATTTAAAGACTTTTAAGCAGAAGTGATATGATCAGATTTGATCAGATTTCTGATGGAGAAAAATTGTTCTGATGATTTTGTTCCTTCAGCAATTGCTTTATGGGTTGACACCTTAAAAACTTCTTGTGAGAATTCCCTAAGGTGCCAGACCTAAAGGGCAATGCAGACAAATAGAGAGTTTGAAGTCAGAAGAATTGGGTCTTCTTTCGTGTTCTCTCATTTTTGTGGTATGTGATATTGGGCAAGGTGCCCCTTGCCCGTTAGATGTAACTTCCATGTATGCCAAGAGCCTAAAACAATTCCTCATGTATAGGTGACTCTCTGTAATGTTTATGGAATAAATGGATGGATTTCTGAGCCTCTGTGTTCTTTTTACTAAAGTGAAGAAGATTGAAATCTGTTCTGAAGGTCGTTTGGGTGGTATGAAGAGAGCTACATGAATCTTAGTTAAGTGTAAGAATACACTGTACTCTTCAGGGAAAATATTACTGTTATTTGGACCAATATTGTGAGTCTGAGCAAACTATAGTGAGAGAGGAGAGAAGCCATGAATCAGCTTTCAGGAAATTTCTTCTCCAGTGCTTTATTTTCTTGATGTTAGTGGACTTTTCTTCATTATTCTTCTACTTTGCTGTATCATTTTTTCCCTACATTTTAAATGTCTTAGTTCACAGGGAGTCAGTCCCAGGCCTTTTTTTTTACTTTGTGGTATCCTATAAATAGCTATCACATTTGAATTTCTAGTTGTAATACTTCTCCAGAGCATAAGAATGACAGTTCAGCTGTTTTCTGAGTTGAATTAAATTAAACTGCATTAAACTGAATTTTTATTCAAAAACTTTTACAGGAATATGAATAAGAACAAATGTTACATTCACAATAATCTTTTTAAAACAGATATAGGATCTACTGTATAGTATAGGGAACTCGGCTCAATATTCTGTAATAACCTAAATGGGAAAAGAATTTTAAAAAGAATGGATACTTGTACGGGTATAGCAGAATCACTTTGCTGTATACCTGTAACTAGCATATCCTTTTTAATCAATTAGACTCTACTCCAATATAAAATTTTTAAAACTTGTAAAAAAGAAATCGATGTCATGGAAATCATTTTAAAATACAAGTTACTTTGAGTTATACAGTCAAACATATCCACTAGAAGAATTTAGAGAAAGTCTTTGGAAGAAAAAGTGAAGTGGGATATTAATATTAATACTTGGATGTTATTTGTTTGGGAAGGGAAGCTTTTTCATATCTGAAGTGTCCTCAAATTTAGGTGACAGTAATTAAGTTGACTTGTTAGGATAAGTTTAAAAAAAAAACCTTTCCATGATTTTGAACTTGGAGAACACTGGTAAATGGGATGTGTTTCCTCTCAAAAGCCTCTCTCAAGGGTTTCATCAGTATTTGGGATGATGCTGTTCATTTAAGTGTTAATGTAATAGAAGAGCAATGATCTTGGGTCCTTTTCCTTTGATGCATAAACTACATCTTAAGCATCCTTGTTCTTATTAGTAAAAGATAAATATGCAACACTGGTTTTGACCTAAGCTTTTGTTGTGTTTGTAGCTTATTTTCCTCCACTATTTCTTGTTTGGACCTTTTCTCTCATGGTTTTATTAAATTTGATAGTTTATTACAAAATTTTTTTTCCAAGCTTTTAAAAAATAGTCACAGTAAATTGATGACAGCAAACGCTAGTGCCAGTCTCTATTTCCATGGCAACCATAATAAGCTATACACATTCTCATAAAAAGGTAGAACCAATGTTACCACATAAACACAAAGACCAATAAGGAATTAATACACAAGCAAACATTTATTACAGCAAAAGTGATCAGGGCTGCAGTAGTCTTGCACTGAATATTTAATTTATTAACACAAATATTTTTATGTCCACTATAAAAATATAGGAAAAGCATAAACTATGTAGTGATATAATCATTGATTTAGAAATAAATGTTACATGTTACTTAGTATAAACTCTTATGAGAATGTTTTCTCTGAGTAAAATTAGTATTTTCGTCTGGGTGTCAGTGAATGTTTCTGTACAAGACCAAATAGAAAATATCTCAGTATTTCCAGGCCACATGGTCTTCGTTGTGACTAGTCATCATCAGTAAAACAAATGAATGTTGCTCTTTTACAATAAAACTTTATTTTAAAAACAAGCAATGAGCTGGGATTGCCCCTAGTCTGTAGCTTCCAGCATATTTTTAGGCAGTTGGAAATTTTTACGTATCATTCAATTTAATTTTTACTCTTAATGTAAAGGAAAGGTAATAATCATACTGTGCTTGGTCGCTCAGTCATGTCTGACTCTTTGCGACCCCATGGACTGTAGCCCACCAGGCTCCTCTCTCCATGGAATTCTCTGGCAACAATACTGAAGTGGGTTGCCATGCCCTTCTCTAGGGAATCTTCCCAACCCAGGTCTCCTGCGTTGCAGGGTGGATTCTTCACCCTCTGAGCCACCAGGGAAGCCCAATATTCATTCTAAAGATGAGCAGATGGAGATTTGGAGAATTTAAATACCCCAAAGTCAGTCTGAGTTGAAACAGGAACCCAGTCTCCGTCTTTCTAGAGCCTGACTGCTAACCACTATTAACCACTACCTGATGACATAACTAGCATAATAGGTGCTTAATGCAGCAGCAGTAGGCTAAACTGTTTGAGTCTGTTACTTCATTTACCTTATAAGATTGCTGTGACTTAGGTACAATTAGCATTCACTGTTGCAAATGAGAAACCCACGCCTGGGAAATCTCAGAAAATCTTCTGAGCCGAACAAAAAAAGTAATTCTCTTTCAAATTAACTTATTCTGTGTAATTCAATGACTGAAATAATAAAATTATTCTTTAAATGTGACCCCATTGACATCACACATACATAAAGGGCCATGATTGCTTAAAGAACTTCTGAATTCTGGTGGATGCTTCCAGATTTGCAATGCTTATTTGTTAATCTGCAGTCTTACTTCGATTGTAACTCTGTTTCCATTCACTCTACTTTATGAGGAGTAATTTCATGAAGAGGCAAAAAGCATGATTGTGGTGTGCAGTTAATTAGAATTTCTAATTAAAATCGTCCTAAAAACAGCAACCAATGCCAATAGAGGAGTAATTACTAATCTGTAAATTAAGGAAATTGTATAGTGCAAGACTTGTTATTTTTTTCCTGTTGGATTGAAAAATACCCAGTTTAGATCAGCATACCATGAAGAAAAGTAGTTACCTTGAATAAAGGTAAAATGCATATGGCAATATGTTTGAATTTAATCTTATTAAATATAATTCAGTTAAATCCAGGAGATTCTGTGACTGATAATCTGACTCATTCCTCCTGCCTCTCACCCCTTTGATTCCTCATTTTAAATTTTGTGACATAAATTTGGTTCTCTCAAATAAGGGCTCTGTAAACCTGAGGCTTTCACATTTGTAAGCCTGCATTTAGGAGCACATGTGTGTGTGTGTGTGTGTGTGTGTGTGTGTGTGTGTGTGTGTGTGCATGCACACCTGTGAGTGTGTGAGTGTCTGCTCCATGAAATATGGATGGGATTCTTAGCATGGTGCCTGATACTTAAGTATTCAACTCTGGCTTCTTCCCTATATTTTAGTGACAATGATTTCCCTCATAATCTTATTTCATAGGTCTAGGAAAGACTGGGAATTTACCTCATGGAGAGGAAGCATCTGTCAGGAGCATTTTCTTCCCTGATACTTAGTTCTAAGCGTTATGAACCCACTTGTAGTTGTTTTGTTTTGTTTTGTTTTTTAAACCATTCTCCAGGTCATCTCTGGTGAGACATCCTCTCCTAATTCCTCTGTTCATGAAATTCTCCAGGCAAGAATACTGGAGTGGGTTACCATTCCCTTCTCCAGGAGATCTTCCCAACCTAGGGATTGAACCTGGGTCTCTTGCATTGCAGGCAGATTCTTTCCTGTCTGAGCTACCAACTAGTTTTAATAACATGAGCATCTTTCTGAATTTCTGGCTCTGTTCATTCTGTATTAGTGGATATGGTTAGAAAAATAATGATTTTGGATAAAAATCATTTTGCCTTCATATTAGGCAAAATACTGGGTTAAGCTGTCTGTGGAAAGAAAGCTAAGCTCAGTGATAGAATATGAACATCATATTTATTTTAAGCATGCTAAAACACATTTTTACTTTTAAAATTTAATATACTTTATCTTTAGAACAGGTTTAGGTTTACAGAAAAGTTTAGCAGCCATTACATAGTTTCTATACAATCTACTTCCAATACAAGCACACAGGTTTCTATATTATTAATATTTGAATTATTATTTGAAATATTATTAACTAAAGTCCATTGTTTATATTAGGATTCAATCTTGGTGCTGTACAGTTTTATGGGCTTTGTAAAATGCATAATGTGCCTACTTCTTCATATAACTTCCTTTCCCTCAACCCTCAATCGTCACTGATCCTTTTGCTCTCTCTCTAGTTTTTCCTTTCCTAGAATATTGTATAATTCAAATTATGTAGTATGTAGACTTTTCAGTGCTCTTCTTTCAATCAATGATATGCATCTAGAATTCCTCCATGTCTTTTTATAGTGTGGTAGCTCATTGCTTTCTATCACTAAATAATATCCAGTTGTAATGATGTATTGCACTTTGTTCTTTGCGGGAGGAAGACATTTTCCTTTATCCTTTAAATTCTTCTGGCTGGACCAAGAATGAAATTGACATGAGACAGATTAACATGAGAAAAATCAAACAAAAGGTTAATAACATATACATGGGAGAGACCCAGGAAAATAGTAAATCGCCAAAATCAACTGAAACCCTTAACTTACATTTAAGTTTTAGCTAAGGACAAAAGAAGATGGTGGAGATAGTTCTTTGGGATTTCAAAGGGGAGGAAAATGATTTATGTGAAAATGGAAAAAGCAAATGTTTGCTAAACAAATGTTAGTTGGGTGCTCAGATACAGTCGGACAGAGGATGGAGTGGAGTCTCTATTCCCTACAAGTCTTCAGCAGCACACCTAGTGTGGCTTCTTCACAGACGTCTCTAGTGATTCCTCTATTCTGAGAATAAGCCCTTTATCTAAAGTCTTTTTGGCAGTCAAGCCAAAGGTAGCAAGAGAAACTTCCTAATCTTCTGTTTCTTAAAATCTAATCAGACTAGATTCTCATGCCAAAGAGAAATGTTTGGGGGTAACTAATTTTGCTTCTCTATAGTTAACTGTTATTTCACTTCACCTGTTGAAGAACATCTTGGTTACTTCCAAGTTTTGACATTTATGACTAAAGCTAAAGCAAACAGTTTATGTGCAAGTTTTTCTGTGGGTATACGTTTTCAACTCATTTGGGTTGATAGCTAAACAGGTTGGGTCATATGATAAGAATATATACAGTTTTGTAAGAAATTACCAAGCGTTAGTCACTCAGTTGTGTCCAACTCTTTGCAACCACATGAGCTGTAGCCTGCCAGGCTCCTCCGTCTATGGGATTTTCCAGAAAAGAATACTGAAGTGGGTTACCATTTCTTTCTGTAGGGGATATTCCCAACCCAGGGATCGAACCTGGGTCTCCTGCATTGCAGTCAGGCTCTTTACCATCTGAGCTCTTTACCACCTGACACCAAACTGTCTCTCAAAATGAATGTGCCATCTTGCATTTCTGCCATCAATGAATGGAATTTCCTATTGCTCCACATGCTGGCCAGCATTTGATACTGTCATTGTTTTGGATTTCATCCATTTAAATAGGTAAATAATTGTATCTCATTGTTTTCATTTAACCCCTAATGACATACGATGTTTAGGCTTCCCTGGTGGTTCAGACTGTAAAGATTTCACTTGCAATATGGGAGACCTGGGTTCGATCTGTGGGTTGGGAAGATTGCTGGAGGAGGGCATGGCAACCCACTCCAGTGTTCTTTCCTGGAGAATCCTCATAGACAGAGGAGCCTGGCGGGCTACAGTCCATGTGGTCACCAAGAGTTGGACACAACTGAACAGCTAAGCATAGCAAACATGATGAAGCATTTTCTCATATGCTGTTTGTTATTTGCCTATCTCCTTTGAAGTGTCTGTTTAGATCTTTATCCCACTTATTAATTAGGTTATTTGTTTTCTTATTGCTGAATGTTAAGGACTCTTTGTGTAGCCTAAATTCAACTATTTTTTTTTTTCTACTTTCTGGATTGCCTTTTCTTTCTCTTAGCAGTATCTTTCACAGAATTGAAGATGTAAATAATTAAATTTAAATGATAAGTCCCACTAATCAACTTTTTCTTTCATGGATTGTGCTTTTGATAGTTTATGTAAAAACTCATTGCCAAATACAAGGTCACTAAGATTTTCTCCTGTGTTGTCTTCTAGAAGTTTTATAGTTTTGTGATTTATATCAAATCTTTTATATATTTGACCTTATTTTTGTGAAAAATGCAAGATCATCTGAATTATTTCTCTCTCTCTTTTTTTATTTTGGAGTGTGGATGTCCAGTTATTGCAGCACATTTAAGTTCACTTTTTATTTGCTACTTTATTTGTTGATATTTATAGTTTCAAATCAACATTTCCAAATTGAAAAGAACACAAAATGCCTATGTTTAAAGGTCTTTTCACTATATATATATATATACACACACACACACACACACATATATTTGTTTGTTCTTTCCTATCTTAGTAATATTTATGATAAAATAGCTGGCATTTATGTAGTGTTAAGCTCGAAGTGCTTTTACATTTAATAATTTATTTAATCCATTGGGGCAAAAAACTCCCTCTTTTAAATTAACATCAAAATAGAAGTTTACCTTTGGAGTAGGAATTCAAATATTTGAACATGTTTTTTACCTGGCAAGTCGTTTTCTCCTTTAGCACAGATAAGAAGCCATTAAATCTAACCCAGCAGACGGAATTCAGCAAATCGAATGGCAGATAAGGAACTGAAATATGAGTGGTATACTAAATTCTGAACTTAGTTGTTGTGGGGAAAGAAACATTTGAATGGGTTTGATGGGAATTTGTGTTTTTAAAGCATTAGTTCTACAAATACCTGGAAGAGAGAGGAGGAACAGTAGCCAAAATGGGTTGAGAAGACCTAGTACAACATTGATCATCAAGGCAGTACCTAAAATATCTGTGCTTTTCAGTTTGACAAAATAATCAATGGTAGGTGATATGAAAACATTTTGCCTTAGAACTTGCTCCATTAAAAAAGATGGTACTGATTCAGTGACAATCTACATCCCAAATGAATTTTTCCTACCATTGCCATCAATAATTCACTCCATGAGGGCACATCATTTTTCACCATGGAAAATTAACAGTGATGTGTGGGGCACTGGCAAGAAAGGCAGGAAGCTGATATTTTATACTTTGTTCTTGTTAGTTCTGTGTTTGTGTTTGACTGGATTTGTTCAAGTCTCAAGTATTTGGTCCCATGATTCTCATAACTACTTGTAAGCCAAATGTCTTACAGTTTGGGTTCAGACACTCTGCTTATTATTTCTATAAAAGCTTTATGTTCTGTAAAAAATGAAACATACTGTATTATTCTTCCTATAGCATGGGACTCTTGAGTGGGTTTACTTCAGGTTCATGAGCATGCTACTCATTCATTGCACAGGGCCTCATGCTCAGATGGCCTCATACTAGTTTTAGTGTTCTGCTATCAACGTTTTGCCATTCTTAACAATTTTTGAACAAGAACCCCATGTTTTCATTTTGCAGTGGGCCTCACAAATCATGTAACTGGTCTTGTAGTTTGGAATAAAAAGTTCAGTGACAAATAGACTAAGATTTCAATTTCTTCCCTGGATCTTATACCTGCATGAACTTGGACAAGCTAGTTGGCCTTAGAGAGCTTGTTCCATTTAATAATAAAATGGGGATGAAAACTATTTACCTCATAGAACTGTAATGATGATTGGATATAGTAAAACATGTAAACAACCTAACAAGGATAAGACAAATACAGTTTTAATCTCAGCAGCCAACTTTAGGCAGTTGTCTGGAAGAATGTGTGAGGGATGCTATTTAGGCTGAGTACCCTGTTTAGGCTCAACAGAAAACATTCCAAGATTGAAGCACAGCTTGAATTCATGTGTAAATCATGTGACCCCAGCCTAACACAATGGCTGACTCTTGATAAGCATACAATAAACCTAAAACTTTATCCCTCTTTTGCTCCTGCTTCCTCTTACCCACTTTAAATCTGATAGCTTCCTCTTAACCTTTAGCCAGAAAAACTGAGGCTAAATTCCTTCTAGGCAATAGATATCATTTGTGTCTAAATTAGGCTTCAAATTCTGAGTTAATGATTAAAGGAATCCTCACTTTGAAAGACCCAAGTTTATACTTTGCAAACTCTAGCTTTCATTTGTATGAAATTTCATATGTTTTATTTTCCAAAACTTTTGCCGAATATCATTAGGGCCTCAATATTCGTGATATTTTTTTAAGTTTATTTACTTAAGCCAACCCCTACACCCATAATCAAAGCATAGGTTGTTTTGCTAGAGAAAGAAACTCGGCTCAGAGGAGTTTCTTTGCACACCATTTCTATAAAATGCCAGCTATTCACTTGTAACAATATTTTCTAATGAATCATCTTTCTCTGCTATCATTGCCCTTCTCTGAAGCTGTCCTCTGTATGGAAGATGAACACACAGTGCTCTTTTTTCCTTTCCCTTGGGTGAGTTGTTTGTTTGTTTTATTTATTTGAGGTGTAATTAACATATTTGTTTCAAGTGTGCAACATAATGGTTTGGTATTTGTGTATATTGTGAAACAATTAGCACAGTAAATCTAGTTTACATCTGTCACCATGCAGTTGCAAACTTTGTTTTCTTCTTGTGATGAAGACTTCTAAGATCTATTCTTAGCCACTTTCAAATATACAATTCAATATTATTGACACATTATTGACTGGGGGCTTTTTGCAGAAACTAACATTTATTGCCATGATGTATCTCTGGTCAGTAATGTGTTAACTATAGTCACTATGCTGTATACTACATCCCTGTAACTTATAACTGGAGTCTTGTACCTTTAAAATATAGGGATCAGAGGACTCATCATATAGTTATAAAAGACCATGCAATATCAAGATTTACTAGGCTTACTAGGGGCTCTCATTCCCACAAGACGCAGTCTGATCTCCCAAAGACATTCCTCTTCAAGCTTCCTCATATTTAGTAATTGTTGTCAGTTGGCCAAGAATTGGATGCATGCTTGGTTCTGCTCTTCACAACTCAGTATTTCCAGCCTTCATGTTGTAAAGGGGGCCACCTCCACTACTCCTTATCCCAGGGCTTCCTTAGTACCCTGGTCTCTCCCACACACAGCTTGGACAACAATCTTGGTCCAGAAACCTTGTATGAGTTTCCAAAATTTAGGTAAGAAATGGTGAACAAAGTCCAATTCAACATGGCATTTGTTAATTGTGAGGTTAGTACACCTCTTCATTAGGACGCTGAGCACACACCTGGGAAAAGCAAAGTACAAACTCAAACCCTGAGGAAATGGCACAAATTGAAGGTACGTCACCCAATTAGGGATTGAGGCATTGCCAGCTGCATTCTCCACCAGATGTTCATTTAGGCACATGGAGTTGCTACTGGGGACGCATTTCTCTAGTTTTGATTCTCATAATGAGCCTATTGAAACATCAGGTGGGGAGCTTTCCAGGTGTGAGATCACATTGTTGGTGAAGGACTGGTAATGAGGGACAATTCTACTTGATTTACATATTTATATAATGTGCTATTAGAACCTTTGGCTAAAGACACCCTTCTGTGTCTGAGAAAAAAAAAATATTAATTTGATGGACAAAGGGTTTTAATTTTCCCTTCATTTAAATGGAAGCTATATACCAACTCCATGAGCCTGGAAACACTTTGAGCCTGGTAGCTGAGAGAGCATTATTGTCAGCACTGACACTACCTCGGGATTCACTTTTTCATATATTGTAGGTTTGCAGTTTCCCATTGACTGGGGTAATTGGCAATTCCATTGAGCGAACTTATAAAATCTGTTTTTCTCCTTAACTATAACATAATATAAAATTGGTATCAAATTTCTGTTCTGCAGCCGTTGAAATGGCTTATTTCCAGAAATGTTTAGAGAGTATAATAGTTTGCATCCAGATGTAGTTGCAGAATAGTCACTGAAAAATGCTTGTTTTCTTGTGTATAATTCCAGCCTTCCACCTGTGTTAATTGCTAGTGACATTTTAGGTTGTTTTTCAATATTTCCATGAGAACTGAAGCTTTAGCAAGAGTATTATTGTATCTCCCACCCAAATGAATGCCAACTAGTGATGTCTATGCTGATCTGTGAAGGAAATCTGTCCTCCAGTGGAAGGAATAATAACAAGGCGAGGTATTTAATTTTAAGCTCTAGCAGCACTTAAGAGGGATCATCAGGAATCTTCTAAGTATGAATTATGACACTTGCATGGGCATGTGCATAAAAAGAGTTCATGTTTCTATACCTGAGCACATCAACATTTAGGTGTAACTTCTTATGAGACATGCCAGAACTTAAGTTGTGAGTCAGTGAGTCTCCAGAAGAAGCTAAGAGAGCTCCACATGGAGCTGAGGGATGAATTCTACAGCCTGAAGGATACCAACAAGGGAAGTCACAGACTTACTGCCTACTCAGAATGTGGTCCGTGGACCTGCGACATTGATATCCACTCAGAGCTTGCTAGAAAAGTAGAAGCTCACTCTCCACCCCAGCCCCATTGATTACTTTAACAGTCTGCCTAGGTGGTTTGCACAGTGCAAAACTCTGTTCACAAGGGATTATGGTATGTCTTTGCTCAAACTGGACTGGAGTGGAGCACCAGCTGGCTAGCATGGGGCACCTAGGATTTTGGCACTGTTGATGTTCAGTACCAGGTAGGGGCTAGGTTGGTTGTTACACTTGGACTTTGGACTGAAAAGTTTTAATGAGTTGTCAAGGGGTTGGGAGAGTCAGTGTCAGAGAAAGAGTTCCCACACCTGTAGGGACCACACAAAGGCAAAGGCTAAGAACCCAGGCTGTAGTCTACCAGAATGAGAATCAGGGCAGTGACACAGCCCAAAATGTGTGATTCAAAAGTGATCAAAGCATCACAATAAAAGTGGCTTCAAGACGAAACTACATAGTCTGAGTTAGGGCTAGAGGATGCCTGGGATTCACCTGAGGCACCTGCATTTTCAACCTTGGAGACCACTTTGTAGGCTTTTCTCACTGGGGAAAGACATTCTTAGGCTCTGCTGGAATTATAGCCAGGGTGATGGGTTTTCATGAGTCATGAAAGCTCAACGGCCTGCTGCCAATGCTTCAGACTGTTCAAGCCTTGGATGGTGGAACGTGGTGCACACAACCCAATAAATGATAGCTCCAAAAAATAAATAGAAATAAAAATAATAGCTCCCAGTTAGAGCACTTTGTAGAGAATAGGCTTCCCACCCTGCCATTTTCATAAATTAAATGGACAATATGGTGCAAAGTATTTTAAAATGAGGTCCAAGTTGGCAGAATCCCATGATAAACATTTGTAATTTTAATAAGATCTAAACTATGGTAACAACCAAAAAGTTAGCAAAGCCTGAAATCAGTAAACTCAATTCTATCCAAAGTCACATCTTGAGCATTTGTAATACTGTGTTCTTAAGAGTGTTCTGATACTCTGTATTTTGTTCTTTTAAATAAGCCAAAGTCTTAGTACTATTGACTTTCATTGATTATATCATTTCCTTAAACCCTTTCACCCACACTATGAGGTAAATATTCTCGGCCTCACAACTCAACTGAGGTTTACAGAGATTAAGGGACTTTCCCAAGGCCATAACATCTTCAGTAAAACACAGCTTTTTCAAAAATTTTTCTGAAGGTTTTCCAGAACACTACCATTTCTTAAGAATTCTGAATGCTATTATGAAGACATGTGTGAGGTAATAGATGTTTAAAGCAGGAACATTCCTTTTACTAGTCACTTTTCCATTTATTCACATATCTTACAGGTCCTAGGAATCTGTAGATAAAAAATAGAGTGATAGAAATGGTCAGAAAACTGCTTCTCCAGCTTTGCTGCCATCTGCCTTTCTCCAATGCTAAACAGGTATTCCAGGGGCATACTAGAGGACTTATCCATTGCACTCTGTGAATAAATTCTATTCACTGCTATGGACCATGTGACCTTCCTTTCCTTTTATGCCTTGGTTTTCTGTGGTCACTATGTGACTTAATAAGGATAGACAGAACTGTGCATATAAATACACCCATGTATTTAATGACTTAATAATATATGAGATTATTTATTTCTTCATAAAAATTCAGAGAAGTTCCAGATAAAGCAGAGGGTAGGGTAAATAGGGACCCTTGTCACACAATTGTTCAGGGATTCTGGATAATGGCAGCTCTGCCATCTTTAGCGTCTGATTATTAAGGTCTCTCAAATGATCATCAGCCCAGTCAGTGAAAAGGAGAAGAAAATAATGGCAGAGCACGTTTAGGGTACTTTCCAGCAGCCAGCTGGGGAATGATATGGATGATGTCTCCTCACTTTGTATTGGCTAGAACTCAGTCACATGGCAAACCAAATTGCGAGGCAGGCATAGGAATATAGTTTGTCTTGTTTCTGGCAAAGGAGGAAATATATATTTTGTATCTGACTTTAGTTTTTATTTATTTTTTATTGGAGTATAATTGATTTATAATGTGTTACATTCTGCTATACGGCAAAGTGAATCAGTTATACACACACACATACATATGTCCACTCTTTTTTAGAGTCTATTCCTTATTCATTAGAGTATCAAGTTCCCTTTGCTATACAGTAGGTCCTTATTCGTTATCTATTTATATATAATAGTCTGCTTATGTCAGTCCTTATATCCCAATTTATCCTCCCCCCTTCCCTCCTGGTAACCATAAAATTGTTTGCTACATCTGTAACTCTATATCTGCTTTGTAAATAAGTTCATTTGTACCATTGCTTTATATTTCACATATAAACAATATCATATGATATTTGTCTTTCTCTGTCTTACTTTACTCAGTATGAAAATCTCTACATCCACTCATGTTGCTTCAAATGGCATTATTTCATTCTTTTTACAGTTGAATAATATCCCATTGTGTATATTAATATGTATACCAGTCTTTATCCATTCCTCTGTTAGTGGATATTTAGGTTGCTCCCATGTCCTGGCTATTGTAAACAGTGCTTCAATGAACATTGAGATACACGTGTCATTTTGAATTATGGTTTTCTTTGGATATATGCCAAGGAGTGGGATTGCTGGATCATATGGTAATTCTATTTTTAGTCTTTTGAGGAACCTCTATACTGTTCTCCATAGTGGCTGTGCCAGGTTACAGCATTTTTGATGGACTGGTGCTCTCTCTGATGCTGTCAGTATCCAATTGGAAGCAGTGGTACAAAAACCTAGCAAGGGCAGTCACTGAACTGCTCATTCCCACAAGACAGCATCCACTGCCTACAGTCACCTGGGCAAGACTGTGATGCCCAGTGCCAATGACAAGATGATCCTCACATAGCTAATCATACAGCGACAATAAACCTTCACCATATCCAGCTGAACTTTTTGCAATTGAAGAAAACAGGTCTTTGAACCCACACTGCTCTTTTACTGAACACCCTTGGCCTATGTATGTATCTGAAAGTATAAATGTTGGGGGATGAGGGCTGGCCTAAATAGAGAGGTTTAAGCATAGAAATGTACTCTGTGCTGTGTTCTAGCTCATCCTTTCCATCTAGTGCTGAGATTTAGTGGGTTTGGCTCAGACTTAAACACTTGTTTAATATCTTCTAGACATTTGAAGAGCTTGGGGCCAGTGGGACAGACTGATGCGTAGATAAAAAATTGCAAAGCTAAATTTCAATTTTTTATTCTTTTTTTTTTTATCATTCCCTCATGTCTAGTTTTCTTGAATTCTGTCAAGTCTGTCTCTTCTGTCTCTTAGTTGCACAGTCTGTAAGCTTGGATCCTACTGTTATGGTAAAGATCAAACTAGTAACATAGAGTGGAAGATTAGTAACCAAAGAACACCATTAGGAAAGCACCCTGCTGAAAGGTCGGTAAAAGTTTGTTTCCCAGTGAGACATGGGCCAGAAACCTTGCTTGATCTTACTGGATGGATCCCTGTTGGCCAAATACATGCCAACGAGGATCGGTTGATTCTGACAAACTCATTTTGTTTATAATCTGAGCTTATGATATTAGATATGTCACATAGGATAGTAGAAATGTCACAGTCAGTATTTGCATTTTAACAACTCCCTTTATTTATAAAGAGAAACATTCTGTGGTGAAAATATTTATAGGGTTACAACTGGGCTCCAGTTAATATTAACCACACTTCCTGAGTGACCTTGAATGGATTAATTAACATTTCTAGGCTCAGTCTTCATGATTTAATATATGTAAAGCATTTAGCATACTAGTCCATTATGATCACTCTTATTACTGACTCTCAGTGATTTGAAAATGTAGATGGATAGATACTTCCAAGAGAACTTCTGTTTTTGTCTTCTTTCCCATATATCATTAGATGCCACTAAATAATATATATAATTACACATTGAGTATTTTCTAATTCATGTAATAATTTTATGAACAAGACTGTAATAAGACTATACAGCTCTCTTAAGTTTCTACTGATAATGGTTCTACCCTGAAAGTTATAAAACTTTTTCATTTCTAAGTCATTTAGAGATTTAAATCATATTTTTTTAAGATTTTAGAAAATCCACTTTCTTAGATGATTTTTATTCCAGAACTAGTTTTTTTTTTTTTTTAAATGTCAGATTCAGTACACCTTTGATTTATACTCAGGTTGTTTTCTGAGGCTTTAAAGAATCACAGCTGGGTGGTAAAATTACTCTTGGCAAACTGATTTTCCAACTTAGAAACCCAAAGTGATGGATTGCTAGAATAATGGTCATAATATATGCTGAGAATATGAAGGAGATACATGATCCCTTCAAGGTGAATTTCAGTTTATAAGAAGTAAGCCTGTGTTTTATTAACTTTCTGCATACAAGTAAAGTTAGACTATAACACCATCTCTACATAAATTCATGGTAGCCCAAGTATTAACCAAAGCAGTTTCCAAGGCAAACCATTCAACTTCACAGGAATCCAAGTCTATGCCCTGACCACTAATGCCAAAGAAGCTGAAGTTGACTCTATGAAGGCCTACAAGACCTCCTAAAATTAACACACACACACACACACACACACACACACACAAAGATGTTCTTTTCATCCTTGGGGAAGGATGCAAAAGTAGCAAGTCAAGAGATACATGGAATAACAAGCAAGTTTGGCCTTGGAATACAAAATGAAGCAGGGCAAAGGGTAACAGAGTTTTGTCAAGAGAACACACTGGTCATAGCAAAGGCCCTTTTCCAGCAAAGCAAGAGAAGACTACACATGTTCATCACCAGATGGACAATGCCAAAATCAGATTATGTTTTTTGCAGCTGAAGATGGAAAAGCCCTGTACAGTAAAGAAAAACAAGATTTGGAGCTGACAGTGGCTCAGATCATGCACTTCTTATTGCAAAACTTACATTTAAATTGATGAAGGTAGGGTAAACCACAAGGTCATTCAGGTATGACCTAAATCAAATCCCTTATGATTATACAGTGGAGGTGATTAATAGATTCAAGAGATTAGATCTGGTAGACAGAGTGCCTGAAGAACTATGGACAGATGTTTGTAACATTGTACAGGAAGCAGTGACCAAAACCATCTCAGTTCAGTTCAGTTCCGTCTCTCAGTTGTGTCTGACTCTTTGTGACCCCATGAATCGCAGCACACCAGGCTTCCCTGTCCATCACCAACTCGCGGAGTCCACCAAAACCCATGTCCATTGAGTGGGTGATACCATCCAGCCACTCATCCTCTGTCGTCTCCTTCTCCTCCTGCCCTCAATCTTTCCCAGCAGCAGGGTCTTTTCCAATGAGTCAGCTCTCTGCATCAGGTGGCCAAAGTATTGGAGTTTCAGCTTCAGCATCAGCCCTTCCAATGAACACCCAGGACTGATCTCCTTTAGGATGGACTGGTTGGATCTCCTTGCAGTCCAAGGGACTCTCAAGGGTCTTCTCCAACACCACAGTTCAAAAGCATCAATTCTTCTGAGCTTAGCTTTCTTTATAGTCCAACTCTCACATCCATACATGACCACTGGAAAAACCATAACCTTGACTAGATGGACCTTTGTTGACAAAGTAATGTCTCTGCTTTTTCATATGCTGTCTAGGTTGGTCATAACTTTCCTTCCACGGAGTAAGCGTCTTTTAATTTCATGGCTGCAATCACCATCTGCAGTGATTTTGGAGCCCACTGTTTCCCCATCTATTTGCCATGAAGTAATGGGACTGGATGCCATTTCAAAGTAAAAGAAATGCAAGAAGGCAAAGTGGTTTTCTAAGCAGGCTTTACAAATAACTGAGGAAAGAGAAGAAGTGGAAGGCAAGGGAGAAAGTGAAAGATACACCCAACTGAATGCAGTGTTCCAGAGAATAGCAAGGAGAGATAAGAAGGCCTTCTTAAATGAACAACTCAAAAAAAAAAAAAAGAAAAAAAAGAGGAAAATAATAGAACAGGAATGACTAATGCCTAGAGATCTCTTCAAATAATTGGAGATATCAAGGGAATATTTCATGCAAGGATGGGTATGATGAGGGACAAAAATCGTAAGGACCTAACAGAAGCAGAAGAGATTAAGAAGAGGTGGCAAGAATACACAGAAGAACTATACAAGAAAGGTCTGAATGACCTGGATAACCATGATGGTGTGGTTGGCCACTCACCTAGAGCCAGACAGTCTGGAGTGTGAAATCAAGTGAGCTTTAGAAAGCATCACTACAAACAAAGCTAGTGGAGGTGACAGAATTCCAGCTGAGTTTTTTAAAATCCTAAAAGATGATGCTGTTAAAGTGCTGCACTCAATATGTCAACAAATTTGGAAAGGTCATCAGTGGCCACAAGACTGGAAAAGATCAGTTTTCATTGCAATTCTAAAGAAGAACAGCGGCAAAGAATGTTCAGACTACCATACAGTTATCCTTATTTCAGATGCTAGTGAAGTTATGTTAAAAATCCTTCAAGCTAAGCTTCAACAGGCCATGAATTGAAAAATTCCAGATGTATGAGCTTAGTTTTTAAAAGGCAGAGGGAATCAGAGATCAAAGTTTCAACATTCATTATATCATAGAGAAATCAAGGGAGTTCCAGAAAAACATCTACTTTTGCTTTACTGACTATGCTAAAGCCTTTGACTGTGTGGATCACAAAATGCTGTGGAAAATTCTGAAAGAAATAGGTGTACAAGACCACCTTACCTGTCTCTGAAGAAATTGTATGCAGGTAAAGAAACAACAATTAGAACTGGACATGAAACAGTGGCCTGGTCAAAATTGGGAAAGGAGTACATCAAGGCTGTATATTATTACCCTGCTTACTTAATTTCTATGCAGAGCACATCATGTGAAATGCCAGGCTGGATGAATAACAAGCTGGAATCAGCGTTGCTGGGAGAAATACCAACCTCAGATATGCAAATGATACCACTCTAATGGCAGAAAGTGAAGAGGAACTAAAGAGTCTCTTGATACAGGTGAAAGAGGAGAATGAAAAAGCTGGTTTGAAAGTCAACATTAAAAAAAAAAGAAACTAATATCATGACATATGGTCCCATCACTTCATGGCAAATAAAAGAGGGAAAAGTGGAAGCAGTGGCAGCTTTTATTTTCTTAGGTTCCAAAATCACTGCAGATGGTAACTGCAGCCATGAAATTATTCCTTGGAAGGAAAACTATGACAAAACTAGACAGCATATTAAAAAGCAGAGACATCACTTTGCTGACAAAGGTCTGTACAGTTAAAGCTGTGGTTGTTCCAGTGAAAGTGAAAGTGACGTCGCTCAGTCGTGTCCGACTCCTTGCGACCCCATGGAATGCAGCCCACCAGGCTCCTCTGCCCATGGGATTTTCCAGGCAAGAGCACTGGAGTGGGTTGCCATTGCCTTCTCCATTTGTTCCAATAGTCATATACAAATGTTAAAGTTGGAACATAGAGAAGGCAGAGCACTGAAAAACTGATGCTTTTGAACTGTGGTGCTGGAGAAGATTCTTGAGAGTCCCTTGGACTGCAGAGAGATCAAACCAGTCACTCCAAAAGGAAATCCACCCTGAATATTCATTGGAAGGACTGATGCTGAAGCTGAAGCTCCAGTACTTTGGCCACCTGATGCAAGCAGCCCACTCACTGGAAAAGACCCTGATGCTGGGAAAGATTGAAGTCGGGGGGGGCGGGGGGGAGGGGATGACCAGGTATAAGATGATGGGATAGCATCACTTACTAATTGGACATGAGTTTGAGCAAACTCCAGGAGATAGTGAAGGACAGGGAAGCCTGGAATGCTGCATTCCATGGAGTCACAAAGAATTGGACATGACTTAGTGACTGAATAACAATAAAATATCTAAGAAATATCATAGTAGTAAGGCCTTTGTGTTCCTTAGTGAAATATTGTTCTCATAACATATCTTAATAATTATTGAGGTACAAAAGTGTCTCAAATTTAGTTTTAAAAGTTTATGATGTTTTGCTAGCTGTATCTGGGCTTCCCAGGTGGCTTGGTGGTAAAGAGTCCACCTGCCAGTACAGGAGATGCGGGTTCAATCCCTGGGTCAACAAGATCCCCTGTAGGAGGAAACGGCAACCTGCTGCAGTGTTCTTGTTGAAAATCCCATGGACAGAGAGCATCACAGGCTACAGTCCATAGGCTGGCCAAGAGTCAAACATGACTGAGCACACACCCATATTCATATTAGATGTATCTAGTTCAAGTATTTAAATATTTCTAATGTCAGTGGTTATTTTTTATATTTCCCTTGTATGGGTCATGACTTAAATCTCCAAAGAGGAGCATACAAACTATTATGTTATTCTCTTTAATTTAATTAGGATAACTTCCACATCTTTATATATATATATATATATCTCCTATTTATTCCCATTTTATAGATGGAACAAAGGTTATATTGTGAATTATATTATATGTGATTTGGTGGAGCTAGACAGCAAATTCAGGTTATCTACCTTTGGAAACCGAGCTCTGAATCTTGATGATGTCCCACCTTTATTGGCAGCTATGATGTTCACAGATTATGTACGTTTTGTATGATTTCTCTTTCAATAAGAGTGGTAAAACAGTTTCAAGTTAAAAATAATATAAATGAGGCACATAAAAGTGAGGTGTAACAGTGAGAAGAGGCTCTGGTGCATTAAAGACTAGCTCAGTCTTCTTAGTAGTAGTAGTAGTTCAGTCGCTCAGTCGTGTCCGAATCTGCGACCCCATGAATCGCAGCATGCCAGGCCTCCCTGTCCATCACCAACTCCCAGTGATGCCCATCGAAACTCATGCCCATCGAATCGGTGATGCCATCCAGCCATCTCATCCTCTGTCGCCCCCTTCTCCTCCTGCCCCCAATCCCTCCCAGCATCGGGGTCTTTTCCAATGAGTCCACTCTTCGCATGAGGTGGCCAAAGTACTGTAGTTTCAGTTTTCTTAGAGCATGGCAGAAAGAGTCATCTTCAGAAAAATGGGTACATAATCGAAGTCATCTTCATCATCAACAACATCATGTGTTTCATAAATGTTCAAAGTATTTTCTAGGTATAGAAATATATAAATAATAGCAATTTGATTCTATGTGGTTGTCTGCTTCGGTCTTGTATTTAGTGATGGAGAAAATGATTCTTGTCCAGAAATGCTGTAGCTTTTACCCTTGAGGTGATAATAAAGCTCTTACTAAATTGGAGTGTGGTGCATATGAGTAAGTCTTTAAGGAGAATTGAGCTTAATCCTAAAATTTTGATAATGCACAACATCTAATCTTCTTAGGCTGAGGGTGGGGCCCAGTTCCCCTGGGTTAGCAAGGTTTCCCTTGTCAAATGAGGTCTTCTCTCTATAGAGGAGGGCTGTAAGGCGAAGTGTTAATCAAGGAGCCTTGGAATGCAGATGAATAGCAAATTCAGCAACGAAGTCATTATAATAGAAGGCTGAAAAGAATGAACCTGAAATCAACCAGACCAGAAGATAGACTAATCTATAATAGATATGTGTAATAAAGTCAGAATAGTTCAGGAAAAAG
This sequence comes from Odocoileus virginianus, assembly GCF_023699985.2. Taxonomy (NCBI): domain Eukaryota; kingdom Metazoa; phylum Chordata; class Mammalia; order Artiodactyla; family Cervidae; genus Odocoileus; species Odocoileus virginianus. The sequence goes on from NC_069680.1 coordinate 70,943,851, forward strand.
AAATGCAAAAAGGCAAAATGGTTGTCTGAGGAGGCCTTACAAATAGCTGAGAAAAGAAGAGAAGCATGAAAGGCAAAGGAGAAAAGGAAAGATATGTCCATTTGAATGTAGAGTTTCAAAAAATAGCAATGAGAGATAAGAAAGCCTTCCTCAGTGATCCATGCGGAGAAATAGAGGAAAACAATAGAATGAGAAAGACTAGAGATCTCTTCAAGAAAATTCGAGATAACAAGGGAGCATTTCATGCAAATTTGGGCACAATAAAGAACAGAAATGGTGTGGACCTAACAGAAGCAGAAGATATTAAGAAGAGGTGGCAAGAATACACAGAAGAACTGTACAAAAAAGATCTTTAGGACCCAGATAATCACAGAGGTGTGATCACTCACCTAGAGCAAGACATCCTGAAATGCAAAGTCAAGTGGGCCTTAGGAAGCATCACTATGAACAAAATTAGTGGAGGTGATAGAATTCCAGTTGATCTATTTCAAAACCCAAAAGAAGATGCTGTGAAAGCACTGCACTCAATATGCCAGCAAACTTGGAAAACTCAGCAGTGGCCACGGGACTGGAAAAGGTCAGTCTTCATTCCAATCCCAAAGAAAGGCAATGCCAAAGAATACTCAAACTACTGCACAATTGCACTCATTTCACAGGCTAGCAAAGTAATGCTCAAAATTCTCCAAGCCAGGCTTCAATAGTACGTGAACTGCGTACTTCCTGATGTTCAAGCTGGATTTAGAAAAGGCAGAGGAACCAGAGATCAAATTGCCAACATCTGTTGGATCATCAATAAAGCGAGAGTTCCAGAAAAAAACATCTACTTCTGCTTTATTGACTATGCCAAAGCCTTTGACTGTGTGGATCACAACAAACTAGAAAATTCTTCAAGAGATGGGAATACCAGACCACCTGACCTGCCTCCTGAGAAATCTGTATGCAGGTCAAGAAGCAACAGTTAGAACTGGACATGGAACAACACACTGGTTCCAAATCAGAAAAGGAGTACGCTAAGGCTGTATGTTGTTCCCCTGCCTATTTAACTTATATGCAAAATACATCATGAGAAATGCTGGGCTGGATGAAGCACAAGCTGGAAACAAGACTGCTGGGAGAAATATCAATAACTTCAAATATGCACATGATACCACATTTATGGCAGAAAGTGAAGAACTAAAGAGCCTCTTGATGGAAGTGAGAGGAGAATGAAAAAGTTGGCTTAAAATTCAACATTCAGAAAACTTATAAGATCATGGCATCTGGTCCCATTACTTCATGGCTAATAGATGGGGGAACAATGGATACAGTGAGAGACTTTATTTTGGGGGCTCCGAAGTCATTGCAGATGGTGACTGCAACCGTGAAATTAAAAGATGCTTGCTCCTTGAAAGAAAAGCTATGACCAACCTAGACAGCATATTAAAAACAGAGACATTACTTTGCCAGCAAAGTCTGTTGGTTTCTCCAGTAGTCATTTATGGATGTGAGAGCTGGACTATAAAGAAAGCTGAGCGCCAAAGAATTGATGCTTTTGAACTGTGGTGCTGGAAAAGACTTGAGAATCCCTTGGACAGCAAGGAGATCCAACCAGTCCATCCTAAAGGAAATCAGTCCTGGGTGTTTTGGAAGGACTGATGTTGAAGCTGAAACTCCAATACTTTGGCCACCTGATGTGAAGAACTGACTCATTGGAAAAGATCCTGATGCTGGGAAAGATTAAAGGCAGGAGAAGAAGGGGACAACAGAGGATGAGATGGTTGGGTGGCATCACCCACTCAGTGGACATGAGTTTGAGTCAGCTCCAGTAATGGTGATGGACAAGCAGGTCTGGCAAACTTCAGTCCATGGGGTCGCAAAGAGTTGGACATGACTGAGTGACTGAACTGAACTGAATTGAGGTCAGGATTATCCTTGTTAAATAACCACACATCCTTTTATCAAAATTATGTACTCTCACCAGGTCAACTCAGTTCAGTTCAACTAGAGAGTATTAAAAAAGCAAGCCCCCTTCATTCAGGTAGGATCTAGATAGTAAAGCAGTAAATGGTTGACATTTTGGACAATAATATTAACAACGGTCAAGAGTAGGAGGTGGAGTTTCTAGAGGACTTTCACCAGATTTTCAAAGCACTGCAAAGATCAGGCATAGGACAGTCATTTATTATATGCCCAACAATGTTTATCATCACATTTTGTGTTCATATCATGTACACATCAGAAATCTTATTAAAGGTAATTTGTGGACTGCAGCTTATGAGGCTCCTGTTTCCATGGGTTCTCCAGACAAGAATATTGGAGTGGGTAGCCATTCCCTTCTCCAGAGGATCTTCCTATAATGAACCCAAGTCTCCTGCCTTGCAGATAGGTTCTTCACTCTCTGAGTCCACAGGGAAGCTCCTAACATATACATAGCCATGTTCTACAGTAGTTAGAAAACCTTTTGTTCTATGGCTTAGAAGAGAGAAAACTCTTCAAAATACATGACTTGCTGTACTTTATGGTGAGCAGAAAACTTGTTCACTTTTGAAAATACCTTCATTTGAGCAGAACATCAGCTGCATTATTTTACCCCAGTGCATTAGTGGTTCCCAAAGAAGTGTTCCTAATTGCTTGTCCAAGAACCGTTGAAGCAAATATTTTCTGCCTTGTGTCTGCTGGTCACTTCCACTCTTCCTATAGAAGAACTAAAGTTTTCCTAGATCTCTTTCCCTCCCAGTGTCCCCAACCTTGTGATCTAAACTCATTGAGATCCATGCATACAAAGTACAGACAGATCCAATTTGAGAAACATTTAAAATAAAGTTTTCCAAATGTTTCAGATATTCTTTCCTTCTACAAGTCTTTCCTATATATAGCTAGATTTCTGGATCCTAGTTATACAGTTTTCCTCAGTTCCTGGATCTATGAAAAATACATTTATCTACCTCTGGCCCTGAGAACACCTTCTTGGATCCATCTGTGTTCTTACTTTCTGGTTTCATCTGCTTTTGCCTTTGGACCCTACAATGGTCAGATGTCTTCCATAACAGAAGAATAATTATATGTAAGAGACACTCAGTTTACTTTTCATGACTCCAGAGTTTATTGAGTAGCTGTTCTAGGGAAAGAAAGAAAAAAATGTTCTCATTTGTGGGTTATTAATTACATTTTAATACTATTTTACTATAAATACTTTAATAATACTTATTTTCTTTTGTAGAAGGAACTTATTAAATACTTAACAAATTAACAAATGAATGAATGAGTGAATGAATGGTATTCAGATTATCCTTATGTTTAAATATCTGTGATTTCCTTGGGTTCCTACAGTTGATTAAAGTAAGCATGCTTGCTTGCGAAATGAACCTTCTGCTACCTCCTAGAGAATCCTATACAACTGGTAACAGGCTAAGACCCTGCTATCACCGGGTTAGGAGCCACAAAACCAAAATACTACTGTTCTCCATTTAGTGCTTCAAATTGAGGAAGTTAGACCAGAGTAGATTTGAAATGGAAGATTAAAGGGCCAGGTGCTTTGGGGGAGATTCGTGATTGGCAGTTGCATCATGGTAGGTATTACTGAGCAAAAAAGATGAATATTTTGGTAAGGCAGGGAAGAGATGTCTGTCTGATGTCTGTTCCTTGAGGTGGGAGGGGAAGGTTTGATTGTTTCAGGATGACTGGGCTCATTTTAGTTAGGAGAAGTCAGTTGGATGATAAATTCAAGCCCTGGGGTAATGCACTCAAGTAGTCCCTGGAGAGGATATGAATTGGACAACTTATTTAACTACAGTCTACACAGAACAAAAGGATAGAATTTAGGAGTTTGATTTTAATCTATTAAAGGTGTCCAGCCCACATGTCTTCCTTCCTGCCTCTCCTCATAAAAACATACCCTCCTCGGAGGATATAAGATAATCAGAGAACAGAGGTCAGTTTATTGCTGTGCAAATCTGACTGTGTCTTCAAGAAAGCAGTGACAATAGTCCAGAGGAAGAAACTGCAAAAGTCAAAATACAAATATAGTCAATGATTTCAAATTCCTTTTTTCCCCCTCCCTTTTGCTCCCTTCTGTTATGTTTCTGACTCCCGAAGAAGGCTTTGTGGTGCCTTAACTAGCTATTGAATTTATTATATACACTTCCTGGCATTCTTCCCTCCCATGGCTCTTTCTGACATCAGAACAGTATCATCTTTCAGCACTTCTGGCTTTGTTTCTGTGCATGATTTTCTTCCTTTCCTCCTCCTTACCGTATAGGTCTTAACAAAATAATTTCCAGCATTCAGTTTAGAGTCTTAATTTAAAGGAGTGAAAGGGACTTCCCCCCCAAATCTTAAGCAACCCTAAAGAAATGATGAGACCTACGAAAGTGTGTTCTCTTCCATGTATATGTGTGTATGTGTGATGAATGGTAAAGGAAATCTAGAAACAGGTTGGGTAGGAGGGATTTGGCAATATGCATGAGACTCGTGTGAGAAGATAAATTGAAGCTCATAATAGATTGCTAACAATTTCCAAGTCGTGTATTAGAATAAATGCAGATTTACAGAGGAAATATTGGAGAACTTTTCTGTGGCTCTTAAGATATTTTATGTATTTCTTTCACTAAATGAGAAGGTAGATTAGCTTTTTGGGCTTCCCTGTGGCTCAGAAGGCAAAGAATCTGCCTGCAATGTGGGAGATCAGTGTTCGATCGCTGGGTTGGGAAGATCCCCTGGAGAAGGGAATGGCAACCCACTCTGGTATTCTTGCCAGGAGAACTCCATGGACAGAGGACCCAGGTGAGCTACAGTCTATGGAGTTGCAAACAGTCATACATTACTGAGCGACTTTGAGAGAGGGAGAGAGAGAGATTAGCTTTTTAAACTTTTTTTTGGGGGGAGGTAGGTTTATGAAGAAGTTTATATATATGCGAAAAGTTGTGCTGTGGAATAATTGATTTTTATACTCAACAAAATAAGTAGAATTTATTATTCAACAAAAAAATAAGTGTCTTTTCTACTCAGGACCATGGAGAGAGGCTGCAGCAGAACCACTGTGTGCGAGTGCCCTTGCTTGATATTTGTCCTCTGTGGTTATTGGCCATGGGAAATTTGTCTGACTGACCCTGAGAAGGCTGAACCTTCCCTGACCACAGTATACAGGGCTGATTGCAAATGGAAAAGTCACTGTATGCAGTCAATTCTGATGATAGATTGAAGATTAAAATCTCATACCAGAAGTAAATCTTGGCATAGGTTTTATCAGCCTGGGATTATTTTTAAGAAATTATATTTATAAAAGAGATTGTGTTAGGCTAATGAAATTCCAGCAGTAAAATGCTAAGAAATGAATACCAGAGGGAGAGATTTTGGGGCAACCAGGAGAAGCAGCTGAAGATGAGGAAATGTCCATGTCATTGAAGAATGGTCAGAGAGGAGTCAGCCAGAACACCTCCAGAGACTTGGGAACGTTACTACAGAAGAAATGAGACAGTTTCGAAACTTCTTGGCAGTAATTGCCAAGCACATGATTCTCTACTATCCACAACTTACTCAGCTGCTCTTCTTGCCTTTTAAACTCTGGTAGTGTCAGAAAGATAAAAGCAGTTGTCTTGTGAGGGAGATGCTGAGCAAGAGAAAATGATGACGGAGAGTAAAGGATAGGTTGATTTTATGAGCAAGGTATTTCATGGATTCATATAGCTTCATTATTGATTAGATATGAGTGATATAAGAGGAAGAGGGTAGGGGCAACATACAGATGTCTGTTTGGGTTCACTGGGTAGATGTTGTTTCTGTCCAAGTCACTAAGAGAATAGTTTTGGTGGGGATGATAATGCATTCCGCTTGAATCATGGTAAGTTTGATCTGCTCCTAGAGTTTGTGGTGGACAGGGAAGCCTGGTGTGCTACAGTCCATGGGGTCGCAAAGAGTCAGACATGACTAATTGACTGACTGACTTAAGTTTGATCTATTGGAGGGAGATATCCAACAGGATAGAAAATCTGCCCTACTGATACCATTTTAAGAATCAATGATAGGTTCTTCCCTGGCAGTCCAGTGGTTAAGACTCCACTCTTAAATACCACAGGGGGCACAGATTTGATTCCTGGTTAGGGCACTAAGATCCTGCATGCCGTGCAGCATGGCCAAAAAGAGGAAAAAAAAATGAGTCGATGATAATTGAAAACTATTCTAGTGAATTAAATCATCTGGAGAGACAGTCAACAGTGAACAAAGAAAAGACTCTGCCTGAACCTTGTGGAAAGCCTCTTTAAGGTGTGGGCAGAAGAATAGAATAGAATACCTATTTATTTACATTATCACAAATTTTATATATATATATATATATATATATATATATATATATATCAGATAAAGTTTTGGGCTCCTAGACAAATTATAGGTGGCAGGTTTCTTCATAAAATTTATCTTTTATCAACTGTTTCATATACTTTGCTACTAAAATGTTCTTCTTTTGCTTATTATCTCATCATGTGCTCTTCAAAACTACTTCCTTTAATCTACGACAGTGACCTTACATTACACTTTATAATGCATGTACCTTGATGATAAGGTGTGATTTGTAGTCTTTCTAGGCTTGCACATGAATCTCTCAAGAGCCATGCTGTGTTAACACAGTAGTCTGAATCACTAAGATTGGCAATTATTTAAATTCTTCATTGTATGGACAAGCCTGAGCAACCTGACAGTATCTATTCTTTGAAATTTTACCCACAACTTATTTTGAGATTTTACTCACAATCTTATTTTGAAAACTGTCCTTGGACCAAGATAGCTAGCAGACATTTCAGTTACTTCTCATTCAGGTATATAAATCTATATAGTTCTCTTGGGATAATATGCATGTGAATATCTACAGGTGAGCAATCAAACTAGGTTTAATAGAAAGCAGTAAAAAAAAAAAAAATAGAAAGCAGTCACATGGAATTGTGCCTGACTCTCTTCTTCCCAGAGGATGGTTCATAGCAAAGGAAAACATAAAATCTATGAATGGGAAAGGACAAAAGGTTGTGCCCATGGAAGTGAAGCTTCCTCTAAATCTTTCAATTCTCTAAATAACTCTTATCTCTTGAGCATATAATATTCAGGAAGTTGATAGAGAAGAGAATGCCTGCCCTAGAAGCAGAGAAGTTATAAACAATGAAGTATGAAGAGAACCAGACAAATGCAGTGTCACAGAAGCCAAGAGAAGATGATTTTACCTCGTTCAATGGGTGAATAGACATCAGATTGATGGCTAGTTGGAGCGGTCATCTGTATCAAGTGCTGCAAAGAAAAAAATTTAAAAATGAGAATGCGTCAATGACCATTTGTTTTGGCAAAATATTGTCTTTGGTAGTTTTAAAAAGAACTATTATACTGAAGTTGTGAGTATGAAAGTTCAATTGGAAATGGTAAGAAGAAAGCCAAAAAGCAGTAAGCACAGGAGGGTATTAGTTGAGTAATCTTTCTGAAGATAATTGACAGATAAGGTAGTGGCTGGAGAAGGAGATAAGGCTATATATACATGCATGAACATGTGAAAGAACAAAGGGAATGTTTGGCCTTCAGAAGGAGCACACATATTCTTTCATTTTAGCATGATGAAAAGTAAAGTCAGTAGGAGGAGAGGCATGTAAGCTGGTAGAACTGGTGGTGGAAAGATGAGATCATTCTTGCCCAATTTTAGTGATCGTTTCAACAAGGTCATGAGCTGGAGGGAGACCTGAAACAGCTGGAGTTTTAAAGAAAGAGTGCAAGTGATGCAATTGTCATCTCTGAGTACAAACCAAGTATAAAGTATAATACAATAACCACAAAGACAGTAGACATATATTTGCAGAAACATGAGTAGAAAGAACTAATCAAGCCAAACAAGATATGAAAGGAAAAGCAATGATATAAAGAATGATACTGTTGATTTCTTTTTAAGTATAGAAGTAAAACTAAATGTTTTTAAGAATCATAGTCATAGAAGCAAAAATAAACCATGACAATGTTGGGAATTTCCTGCTAGTCCAGAGGTTAAGAGTCTATACTTCCACTACAGGGTAAGTGAAAATGTTAGTCTCTCAGTTGTGTCTGATTCTGTGACCCCACAGACTGTAGCTGGCTATGCTTCTCTGTCCATGGAATTATCCAGGCAAGATTACTGAGGAGAGTTTCCATTTCCTACTCCTCCTACGCGACTACAGGAGGCATTTAATTCCTGGTTGGGGGACTAGAATTTCACATGCCACATGGTACAGCGAAAAAAACAAGCAATTTAAAAGATCATGACAACACTGAATTAATAATAAAACTAACAAAAGTGAGGATATTATGATGAGGGGGGAAAAGGATAAAGTATAAGCACACTGATTTTTTTTTTAACCTTTAATGTTGAAGGATTGCATATTAAGTGAGAGAAAAATGTTATCCCCTATAAGTATAAAGTTAAGTTCTAGAAAATTTATAAAAAGACAAAATAAACCAAAAGTAGGATTTGCTATTACACTTAAAATATGTGTATTTTACTGAATGTTAATTTTACATGGAAAACACACCCACAGCATTAAATTGTGGGTAATTATATGCACCTTGAGTAACAGCAAAGTATACTGTTTGAAATTTACTTTGAAATTCATTAAAAATTAAATAAAATTATAAAATAAGGGATATGTGTATGTATGAATTGTAGATTCCAGGTGACATATAGGTATTCAATGTTAAGTTATTAGTTCTATATTTAGATTTTTCACAAGAAAAATCTGGGCCAGAAATCAGATGAGGACAGGTGGAAAAGAAAAAAAGATGGGGAAAATTGGAAATGTAGCAATTCCCTTATCTTTTACGATGAAAAGTTTATGGATCTGTGTAAATACATTTACTCAATAAATTGTGGTTTTGGGTTTGTAATTTAGTTATACAGTTAATAAATATAAAGTAATAGGGCAGATTCAGTTCAGTTCAGTCATTCATGTCTGGCTCTTTGTGACCCCGTGGACTGCAGCATGCTAGGCTTCCCTGTCCATCATCAACTCCCGGAGCTTGCACAAATTCCTGTCCATCGAGTCTATGATGCCACCCAACCATCTCATCCTCTGTTGTCCCCTTCTCCTTCTGCCCTCAATCTTTCCCAGTATCAGGGTCCTTTTCCAATGAGTCAGTTCTTCATCTCAGATGGACATTGGAGTTTTCAAATTTTAGGGGGAAAAATACTCAAACCTTTTGAAGTGTTAGAATTTACTACACAATTGTATGTTGTATAATGTTTTTATATTCCCCACATTCTTATATTTCTGTTGAATCCTGGTGGAATTGGGAAGGTGAATCCAAGCTGATATTTCACCCAAAGGTATGTTCTTTTGTCTCCTTGTCCATTTGAATCCTGTGAGAATTCCCATATCAAATAGTAAATAGAAAAAAAGATACTGCTAAGTCTTGTCTGACTCTTGTGATCCCATGAACTATAGCCTGCCAGGTTCCTATGTCCGTGGGATTCTCCAGGCAAGAATACTGGAGTAGATTGCCATTTCCTGCTCCAGGGGAGCTTCCCAACCCAGGAATTGAACCCAGGTCTCCCGCATTGCAGGCATATTATTTACCGACTGAGCTATGCGGGAAGCTGTGAATAGATAGTTGCGCTATGGATTTTCCTATTAATGGTTCAGTTGTCTAGTCATTTGATAGACACTGGTGCTATAGATGTCATATGAGAATTTTACTTCTTCCTCCCCTCTTCCCTTCATTAAAACAAACACTTTGGGAACTTTGGGGGTAGAATCAAGCCTAGTTTCTGGTTCCTTAAAGCATCTGCTGTCTATACACACCATGGTGGTATCTTATCATTTCCAGGTAGGTTGTCCCAGTGTTGGATTAAGCCCTGCTATGGCAGGGAGGAGGCCCTTTGTCTCACAGTTTCCATTTGTTATAGGTGCCTATCCTCATAGACCTCCTTCAGCAACTGCTTCAAAAACCATTGACCTTTGATGACAAAGTGATAATCTGCTGGTTCAGAGAAACTGTCAGCTCCTTCAATAACCCAGTGTTCTATGCAAGTTAGGAGATGCAAACTCTGTCAATACAATCTTAAAAACAAAAACAAAAACCACCTTTTTGTTCTATGTTGAAGTATAGCCAATTAACAATGTTGTGATAGTTTCAGGTGAATAGCAAAGGGATTCAGCTATACGTAGATATGTAACCATTCTCCCACAAACTCCCTTAATTTAGTACTTTGTGAAAAAGAAAAATGCAACGAGCAGGTATCTTCTGATGAACACCATTTTCGTGGTTGCATCATTGAATTGGTTGCAAGCCATCAAGTAAAAATTACTTTATGTTGTTAGAATGTGGATCACATCTCCCTCATTGCAAGCACGGACACAGATTTCAGTTCACTTCAGGCACTCAGTCATCTCCGACTCTTTGCAACCCCATGAACCACAGCACACCAGGCCTCCCTGTCTATCACCAACTCCCGGAGTCCATCCAAACCCATGTCCATTGAGTCGGTGATGCCATCCAACCATCTTATCCTTTGTCATCCCCTTCTCCTGCCCTCAATCTTTCCCAGCAGCAGGGTCTTTGAAATGAGTCAGCTCTTCACATCAGGTGGCCAAAATATTGGAGTTTCAGCTTCAACATCAGTCCTTCCAATGAACACCCAGGACTGATCTCCTTTAAGATGGACTGGTTGGATCTCCTTGCAGTCCAAGGCACTCTCAGGAGTCTTCTCCAACACCACAGTTCAAAAGCATCAATTCTTTGGTGCTTAGCTTTCTTTATAGTCCAGCTCTCACATCCACACATGACCACTGGAAAAACCATAGCCTTGACTAGATGAACCTTTGTGGACAAAGTAATGTCTCTGCTTTTTAATATGCTCTTTAGATTGGTCATAACTTTCCTTCCAAGGAGTAAGCATCTTTTAATTTCATGACTGCAATCACCATCTGCAGTGATTTTGGAGCCCAGAAAAAAAAGTCTGACACTGTTTCCACTGTCTCCCCATCTATTTCCCATGAAGTGATGGGACCAGATGCCATGGTCTTAGTTTTCTGAATGTTGAGCTTTAAGCCAACTTTTTCACTCTCCTCTTTCACTTTCATCAAGAGGCTCTTTAGTTCTTCACTTTCTGCCATAAGGGTGGTGTTGTCTGCATATCTAAGGTTATTGATATTTCTCCTGGCAATCTTGATTCCAGCTTGTACTTCCTCCAGTCCAGCCTTTCTCATGATGTACTCTGCATATAAGTTAAATAAGCAGGGTGACAATATACAGCCTTGACGTACTCCTTTTCCTATTGGGAACCAGTCTGTTATTCCATGTCCAGTTCTAACTGTTGCTTCCTGACCTGCATACAGGTTTCTCAAGAGGCAGGTGAGGTGGTCTGGTATCCCCATCTCTTCCAGAATTTTCCACAGTTTATGGTGATCCACAGAGTCAAAGGCTTTGGCATAGTCAATAAGGCAGATAAATGTTTTTGTCAAACTTTCTTGCTTTTTCAATGATCCAGTGGATGTTAGCAATTTGATCTCTGGTTCCTCTGCCTTTTCTAAAACCAGCTTGAACATCTGGAAGTTCACGGTTCACCTATTGCTGAAACCTGGCTTGGAGAATTTTTAGCATCACTTTACTATCGTGTGAGATGAGTGCAATTGTGCTAATAGTTTGAGCATTCATTGGCATTGCCTTTCTTTGGGATTGGAATGAAGATGGACCTTTTCCAGCCCTGTGACCACTGCTGAGTTTTCCAAATTTGCTGGTATATTGAGTGTAGCACTTTCAAAGAATCATCTTTCAGGATTTGAAATAGCTCAACTGGAATTCCATCACCTCCACCAGCTTTTTCATAGTGATGCTTCCTAAGGGCCACTTGACTTCACAGATTTATCCTATTGTTAAATGCCTCTGGCATTTAATTACAATTCCCTTACCATATTTCAAATACTTGAATTGTTTAATTATATTCTTAAACTCTTCTTATTTGAATGTATTTTATTATATGTTAAAGTTTTGAAGTTATAAATAAGTTACTATCCTGTTTCTGTGGCATCCCTGATAGCTTGGTTGGTAAAGAATCCGCCTGCAATGCAGAAGGCCTCATTTTGATTCCTGGGTCTGGAAGATCCGCTGAAGAAGGGATAGGCTATCCACTCCAGTGTTCTTGGGCTTCACTTGTAGCTCAGTTGGTAAAGAATCTGCCCACAATATGGGAGACCTGGGTTCAATCCTTGGGTTGGGAAGATCCCCTAGAGAAGGGAAAGGCTGCCCACTCCAGTATTCTGGCCTAGAGAATTAATGGGCTCTATTGTCCATGGGGTCCATCCTGTTTCTTTGGTTAGCACTATATTGTCAATACTTTTCTGGGTTTGTTCATACATATAATAGTTTCTGTTGTTGCTTATTCACTAATTTATGTCCGTCTTTTTCATGACCCCATAGATTGCAACCTGCCAGGCTCCTCTGTCCATGGGATTTCCCAGACAAGAATACTGGAGTGGGTTGTCCTTTCCTTCTCCAGGGCATCTTCCTGACCTGAGGTCAAACCTGTGTTTCCTGCATTACAGGCAGGTATTTTAACACTGAGCCACCAGGGAAGCCCAGATATAATACTTACTATAGTTAGAACTGGACATGGAACAACAGACTGGTTCCCAATAGGAAAAGGGGTACATCAAGACTGTATATTGTCACCCTGCTTATTTAACTTATATGCAAAGTACATCATGAGAAACGCTGGACTGGAGGAAGCACAAGCTGGAATCAAGATTGCCGGGAGAAATATCAGTAACCTCAGATATGCAGACAACACCACCCTTATGGCAGAAAGTGAAGAAGAACTAAAGAGCCTCTTGATGAAAGTGAAAGAGGAGAGTGAAAAAGTTGGCTTAAAGCTCAGCATTCAGGAAACTAAGATCATGGCATCCGGTCCCATCACTTCATGGGAAACAGATGGGGAGACAGTGGAAACAGTGTCAGACTTTATTTTTCTGGGCTCCAAAATCACTGCAGATGGTGCTTGCAGCCATGAAATTAAAAGATGCTTACTCCTTGGAAGGAAAGTTATGACCAACCTAAAGAGCATATTAAAAAGACAAAGACATTACTTTGTCCACAAAGGTTCATCTAGTCAAGCCTATGGTTTATCCAGTGGTCATGTATGGATGTGAGAGTTGGACTGTGAAGAAAGCTGAGTGCCATAGAATTAATTGATGCTTTTGAACTGTGGTGTTGGAGAAGACTCTTGAGAGTGCCTTGGCCTGCAAGGAGATCCAACAAGTCCATCCTAAAGGAGATCAGTCCTGGGTGTTCATTGGAAGGGCTGATGCTGAAGCTGAAACTCCAATACTTTGGCCACCTGACGTGAAGAGTTGACTTATTGGAAAAGACCCTGATGCTAGGAAGTATTGGGTGCAGGAGGAGAAGGGGACGACAGAGGATGAGATGGCTGGATGGCATCACTGACTCGATGGGCATGAGTTTGAGTAAACTCCAGGAGTTGGTGATGGACAGGGAGGCCTGGCATGCTGCAATTCATGGGGTCGCAAAGAGTCAGACACGAGTGAGCAGCTGAACTAAACTGAATTGAACTCTGATATACTTCATTATGAAAACTTTTTGTTTACAATTTGTGACTGTCTCAACAAGGTAAAACTAACACTTTCAGGCATTAAACTTTTTCACCTTGACATTATTATTTGGTTAGTGTTTTCTTTTAGAAATGGGAAAATTAAATGGCATGGTTTTTTTCCTGCTCTGAATGCATTTAGTCAGATTGTTTCCTGAAACTTGTACCAATTTACCTTTACTAACAATCTATTGGAATACTAATTTCACTACATTCTTATGAGCATTGGACATTTCATCATATATTCTAAGTCTATAGGGTAATCATCTCTTTCTTTTATTAGTCTCTTTTGCTTTCCTTCCCTTTGTAAGGAATGCATTTTAAAAGTAAGAGGTGATATCTGACCTTAATAAGTACAATACCTTTTCTAGACATTTTGTTCTTCACTAAAGATTAAATGTCTAGTTCACTGTCTGCTGTCCATTCTTTGAAGTTTGCCCTCTAAAATAGTCTTTTCTGGCCTGCTGGGTTTGCAGTAAGATTTGTTGTAATGATTTTGTACCTGCATTCTTGCTATTATGTTCTCTATCTGTGCTTACTTAAGATTTACTAGGGATCAAGGAATGTGGTACATTTCCAGTCACATCACAGGAGAATTATGTGATAAGAAAATGTAACATGTTTATTCTTAGAGAATGACCCACTTCTTATATTATGTGTGGAGGTACTTATCATGTGTAGGTTGTATTTATTGAATTTAGATTTTTTTTTTTTTATGGCATAGCTTGAACTTTGAAGACAAAACACATTTCAGATATAAGCTGCACCACTACCTAGATTCAGTTCAGTCGCTCAGTCATGTCTGACTCTCTGAGGCCCCTTGGACTGCAGCATGCCAGGCTTCCCTGTCCATCACCAACTCCCAGAGCTTGTTCAAACTCATGTCCATTGAATCAGTAATGCCATCCAATCATTTACTCCTCTGTCGTCCCCTTCTCCTCTTGCCTTCAATCTTTCTCAGTGTCAGGGTCTTTTTGAGTCAGTTCTTTGCATCAGGTGGTCAAAGTATTGGAGTTGCAGCTTCAGCATCAGTCCTTCCAATGAATATTCAGGCCTGATTTCCTTTAGGATTGACTGGTTTGATCTCCTTGCAGTCCAAGGGACTCTCAAGAGACTTCTCCAACACCACAGTTCAAAAGCACCAATTCTTCAGTGCTCAGCTTTCTTTATAGTTCAACTCTCACATCTCTACATGACAACCGGAAAAAACTTAGCTTTGACTAGACAAATCTTTGTCGGCAAAGTAATGTCTTTGCTTTTTAATATTCTGTCTAGGTTGATCATAACTTTTCTTCCAAGGAGCAAGTGTCTTTTAATTTAATGTCTGCAGTCGCTGTCTGCAGTGATTTTGGAGCCCCCCAAAATAAAATCTCTTACTGTTTCCATTGTTTCCCCATCTATTTGCCACAAAGTGATGGGACAAGATGCCATGATCTTAGTTTTCTGAATGTTGAGCTTTAAGCCAATTTTTTCACTCTCCCCTTTCACTTTCTTCGAGAGGCTCTTTAGTTCTTCTTTGCTTTCTGCCATATAGATGGTGTCATCTGCATATCTGAGATTATTGATATTTTTCCTGCCAATCTTGATTTCAGCTTGTGCTTCATCCAGCTCAGCATTTCACGTGATGTACCCTGCATATAAGTTAAGTAAGCAGAGGACAGTATACAGCCTTGACACACTCCTTTCTTGATTTGGAACCAGTGTGTTTTTCCATGTCCAGTTCTAACTGTTGCTTCTCGACCTGCATACAGATTTCTTAGGAGACAGGTCAGGTGGTCTGGTATTCCCATCTCTTTAAGAATTTTCTGGAGTTTGTTATGATCCACACAAAGGCTTGGGCATAGTCAATAAAGCAGAAGAAGATGTTTTTCTCTGGAACTCTCTTGCTTTTTCCATGATGCAACAGATGTTGGCAATTTGATCTCTGGTCCCTCTACCAATAACTTAACATAGATGCTTTAAAATTTTTCAAGGCTCCCAACAGTTGATAGTGAAAAAATATTTCCACCTAATATGATTGTTTTGAGAATTAAATAAGATTTTATACATATTTGCAATTACAGTTGTTGGGACACAGTAAGTACTTGATACATGTCAGTTCCCCAGTGGCTCAGACGATCAAGAATCTGCCTGCAGTGCAAGAGATCCAGGTTTGATCCCTGGGTCGGGAAGATCCCTGGTGATGAGAATGGCTACCCACTTCAGTATTCTTGTGTGGAGAATTCCGTGGACAGAGGAGCCTGGTGGGCTACAGTCCACGGTGTCTCAAAGAGTTGGACAGTACTGAGCAACTAACACTTTAACTTTTCATTCTCTTGATACGTAATGAACAATGCCCACCTCCCTAGGTAGAGAGTAGAGTGAGTGAGCAGGTGAGTGAACTGAGATACACCTGAATAACATCCCACCCTGCCAGCCAACGCATTGTGGCCCTTTGGCTATGGCGGATGGCCATTCATCCTTCTAGAAGCCGAACTGGTCTATAGAACTCGAGGAGGACAATTGAGTTTGATATGGATCTGCAGTCTTTCTTTAAGGAAAAAACAGGAATGTCAGTGAAGCATTTCTTGGTCCCATCTGGCACAAAAGGTTAAAAAACTGATCACGTGAGGTAATAGGTAGGAGATAAGAGGGCAAGCAGTCAAGCACATTGATAAATATTGCTATCTTTGGGGGTCTAAAGTCAGAAACTGGCTCTTGTATAATATGTCTATTATGGTATTATTTTTATGTTTATTGTTTTCTTAGCTGTGATCAGTGGAACAAAGGCAAAGAATTTGGTGCAATATTTCTTGGAAGTTTAATATGAATCAGCCTAATTTGTGGGCTAGCATAATGTGTCATGAAGAAGATGAGTGAGGCAGAATAAGTAATATTTATCTAGCTGACCGAAACAAAAATTGTTTATCATTCTTTTTTATGCTCATTATTTTGTACCATGAGTGTGAAGTGTGGTTTTTTCCTTTTATGTTTGGAAAGATTTTCCTCATTTGTATAATTCACAAAGTAAAGGGTCTCACAATTGGGCATCTTTCAATATCACTTAAACTTTCTTTATTGAATGCCAAATAAATGTGAGGTGATCTATGAATTTTAATTGCAGTCCAGAAAGAAATCCTGAGAAAAATTGAGGGCAAGAAGAGAAGGGGGCAATGTAGGATGAGATGGTTGGATAGCATCACCAAGTCAACGGACATGAGTTTGAGCAAACTCTGGGAGATAGTGAAGTACAGGGCAAACTGGCATACTTTAATCCGTGGGGTTGCAAAGAGTCAGACACAACTTAGTGACTGAACAACACAACAAGAAATCCAAGTCTCCACATTTCCCACAGCTTCAACCCTGTGTTAATACTTTCCTTTTTGATTGTAATCACCCACAGTTTCATAGCTCAGTTGGTAAAGAATCTGCCTGCAATGCAAGAGACCCCAGTTCAATTCCTGGGTGGAGAAGATCTACTGGAGAAGGGATAGGCTACCCACTCAGTATTCTTGGGCTTCCCTTGTGGCTCAGCTGATGAAGACTTTGCCTACAATTTGGGAGCCCTGGATTCAATCCCTGGGATGGGAAGATCTCCTGGAGAAGAGAAAGGCTACCCACTCCAGTATTCTGGCCTAGAGAATTCCATGGACTGTATAGTCCATGGGGTCACAAAGAGTCAGACATGACTGAGAGACTTTGACTCACAATTTCATTTTAAAGTCAGTGTTTGTTGTTCAAGTCTGGACTTAAGAGAAAGTAACAGTAGATGCTATAATAGAATTTGTTTCTGAAAAAGAGTGTAGGATGAGGTTACATTTTTTAAAATTATTCACCTAAGCTTCATTAGATGTAATTGTTTGTCTATTTAGAATTAATTCACATGATTAGATAAAATAAATTAGATGCAACATAAAGGTGAAAGAGTTGCTAAGTTTCTAAATATACCTGAAACTGGGTCTCATACCAAAGGTATATTTGTGAGGAAAGGAATGATTTGCAGTATAGATCTACAACTTACCCAAGTTCTCTTTCAGATGTCATTACACTGCTTGTTGTAGCTGTGGGTGTCTAGGCCACAGCTTCCTCTGGCATCCTTGACTTTTTTCTCTTCTTGTGTAAGATTTACCTTCATTGATATGGTAGTGAGTGTTGGAGAGGAGAAGACTTTTGTAGTCCTACTATTGGATCTCAGTCTTTAGTGAACTTGTACCCCTGAGCTATTAATTTCACAAGTAATTATCAGTTCCTTTGCTCCTCAAGGAAGATTATATTGGGGTTGGATATCTTCTTTCCACCAGATAACTTAGGCTCTGGCAAAATAGTTTCCCTTGAGGGCAGATCTTAGTAGGAACAGAGTGTTCTGCATATATTTCAAAATGGCTGAGTTGCGTCTCTTTCCTGCTGGAAGTATCAAGTAATTTTTTCTCCAGTCTTCTCTATGAGAACGTATATAAGTCTTGTAGGTACAACACAAAGTATAGAAACCCCATGACTGGACCTCCCTCACCTCTTTAACTCTGAGACTTGTCCAGACTGAGCCTCGAAGAGTTCATCTATTAGAGTTGAATGTTTCCTTCCCTGGTAGTCCTATTGCTTTTAATTAAGGAAAAGTATATTCTATTACAATGTCTCCCTCCTTTATTAATGATAGGACCTCATTATCTTTTTTGTCTTAAGATTTTACTATATGCCATTTTCAGATGTACAGTGTGAGAGAAAGAAGCCAATTCTGAATGTGTTCCAGGAAATAAGAACTGAAGAATCAACAGGACCCATTCAGAAGCCTTTATAATGAGCTTCACAAATTCCTTGGCTTTTCCTTTGTAATTACATGGGAAGAGAATGAGATTCTATCAGTGAAAGTAGTCTGTACCTTTCAGAGTGTGCCAATACCTGGCCCAGACTTTCATTTGCACTGATTTGGTGTGATATCACTGTACTGAGTATTATGACTTACCCTTGTGGGCAAGTTTGAGGGGCATCCTTGACACTGTCTGTCACTCAGGACAATACTGTATTTAGAAAGAAACGTTTATCTTTTTCTACTTTATAACTGTGGAAATGTTATTTTCTGTGCCAGAATAATGGTGATAAATCAGTTGGGAAAATTACAGAACAACTTTGATTTAAACATTGAAGGGTTATATTATGACAATGGATCATATTTCCAGAAAGAGAACAGATTGCAAAAACTTTATTTGAAAAGCTCACCTGCTAAGAATCACAGTCGATTTGGTAATGGAATTTCCCTAAATGCACTAAATCTCATCTCAATGAATAGCCCATGTAGTTTAACTAAGTTAAAATTCATTTTTCCTCATTTTACCTTTACAAAAAGTCAAGAGGATAAAGAAGAAAATAGAATTGACTTCCTCTCATAACCCTAATATACCTACAGTATTAATTTTCTATTAATACTGTGACAAATTACCGCAAATTTAGCAGTTTAAATTCATTACCTAGTAGTTCTTTAGGTCAAAATTCTGGGTGGCCTTGCCTGACCCATCTGCTTAGAATCTCACAAGGTTGAATCAAGGTGTCTGCTAGACTGGGCTATTGCTTTACGGGTCTGGAGGAGACTCTGCTTCCAGGTCTTTTTCAGGTGGTTGAAGATTCAGGTCCTTTGTGACTGTAGGGCTGGGTTCCCTGAATCCTTGCTGTCTGTCAGTGTGACCTTCTCTCAACCCCTTAATGCTCCTGCCTTTCTCTTTGTGCTGCCTCCTTCATCTTTAAACCAGAGATGGTGATTTCAAATCCTTATTCTTCAGTCACTCTAACTTCTGCCTCTCATTTGAGAAAGTTCTTTGCTTTTAAGTGATTAGACATTTTTTTTCCATTTATTTTTATTAGTTGGAGGCTAATTACTTTACAACATTGCAGTGGTTTTTGTCATACATTGAAATGAATTAGCCATGGATTTACATGTATTCCCCATCCCGGTCCCCGCTCCCGCCTCCCTCTCCACCGGATCCCTCTGGGTCACAATCTCTTTACTTTAAAATCTATGACTTCTACCTCCAAATTTCTTTGTTGTGTAAAAGTAACATTCACAAATTGCAGGGAATAGGGTATGACTATTCTGGGGGATTCTGACTAATGCCACTTCTTTTTCTATATGACTGCTTAGAGTCTTAGCTGTGGCATGTGCAATCTTCATGTGGTATATGAACTCTCTAGTTATGGTACAGGGCTTAGCCTGCCCCTCAGCATGTGAGATCTTAGTGCCCTGACCACGGATTAAACCCACATCCCCTGTATTGCAAGGCATAGCCTTAACCACTGGACTATCAGGGAAGTCCTCTAAATATCACATTTTAATGTTTTGAAATAATATGTTCAGCTCTCATTCTTGGCCTTTGTCCCAGGCACATAAGTGTGTTTTGGTTAGGAGTGAAGGGTACCACATAATTTCATACCCATATTGCAGAAAACACATGAGTTATTTGGAATGATTCACCATCTTAAAAATTCCATGGGATTCAGGGTTGGTGATACAGAGTCACCTTGACTAAATTATATTTCTTTTTTGCTTTCTTGAGAGGGAGGAAATGGGCACAGCGCTCATGCTGGGAGTCATAATGACTTTTATCTGAATATTATTCAGGGTATACATCTTGACAAGAAAAAGACTGAGAACTTTTGCTCCAGTCTGAAAGAGGTGTGGATTTTAATGACTGTGTTGTATTCCATTGTGCTGAAGGACAGACATTTTAACAAAATCTATATTTTTGAAATTCTATTTGTGTACAACTTAGTAATGTTTTGCACATACATCTTTGTGTAGGAGAAATACTAAGACTAAAATGTAACTATTTTATTGATTAGTAATAATTATTGTCAAATTGCTACCCAGAAAGAATGTTCTACTATACATTCTCATCAATCTTCTACAACAATGTCTATTTTACTTTGTCAGCCCCAGAAAAAAAAAAATGATGAATATACTTTCATTATAATGCTGCCTAATGGTTTTTTAAAGATATTTTATATCTTATGAAGCAGCCATTTGTCAAAGAGCTATATCTGTTTTCAATAAGTTTTCATCTGGAATAGACTTGTCTTCTTTTAGAATGTTTAACATTTTCTCTTTTCACTTTCTTCTCTCTTTTCTCTATTTGGGTCTCCTCTCTTCCTCCTCCTCTTTTAGTTTTTCCTCTTTTTGCCTTTTTTCTTTTTCCTTTAGAAAATAGTGTAAGATACACACACACACACACACACACACACACACACACATACATGTATAACACCGATATTAAATGAAGAGTCAATTTACTTCTCATTCTGGATCCGAAAATAGAAGCAAGTTATGTTAGTGAGGTCTATTCCAGTAACATACAGATATTTTTGAATCAGTGAAAAGAGATTTGTGGCATTAATTTACCAGGACAAGCAATGCCACAGATTCTGGGAGCTGTCAAAATTAATATTACTAAAAATTTCCCTGTGCACTGAAGTTTAAAATAAATATCTTTTGGGAGAAAACTATCTGATGTCTAATGAGATGCATTCTTTTATTTATGAATTATTGGCATTTACCAAGAGCATTCAGGATTCTGTTCTCAGGCTATAAGATTTGTATGGTCATATTCTTGCAATGTATATTTCAAATAAGTACACAGCACTGATAAAACTGCATTTCTCGGCTGAAGAGTTTGACACTGAAAATATGTATTAATGTTCTAAAATGTGTTTCTGACTCCAAAGGTACTGCTTAGCAATGCTGGGTGCTGTAGGAAATGTTCTATGGCCAAGAAGCATGAAGTGTTACTAATTATCTCTTAGAATACAAAATGACTTTCTTTTCTACAGTCCGTGATTCTGCTGCTGCTGCTGTCACTTCAGTCGTGTCCGACTCTGTGCGACCCCATAGATGGCAGCCCACCAGGCTCCCCCATCCCTGGGTTTCTCCAGGCAAGAACACTGGAGTGGGTTGCCATTTCCTTCTCTAATGCATCAAAGTGAAAAGTGAAAGTGAAGTCGCTCAGTCCTGTCCGACTCTTAGCGACCCCATGGACTGCAGCCTACCAGGCTCCTCCATGCATGGGATTTTCCAGGCAAGAGCACTGGAGTGGGGTGCCATTGCCTTCTCCTCCATGATTCTAGGTCCCCAAAATTTCTCTGAATATATATAAATCATAGAGTTTGAGTTCAGTGATTTAAAAATTAACATTGAACATCCATGGTATTTATATTGCTGTTGAATAGCAGATTAAAACCAAGAAAATTTGGCATCCAATTAGAGATGAATACACTTCAAGAATTGTGTTTCAGTCTGAGAGGCTGCACTTCAGGATGTAGTTTGTGAAATGTTCCAAAACACTATAGTTAGTCATTTTATGAGATGGTTTTATATATATATATAAAATACATATTTCAGAAAATATTTCTATTTTATATGCATGCAGTTCTTCCTATAATGCATTTAATATTTGGGGGATCTTATATCTATAAGTTGAGCCATTTATGTAGTTAATTTGAATATTTAGTTAATCATTAGAAAAAATAGAAGGGGCACCATTATTTTATTTCAGAAGACTACCTTGGGCCACTTTGTGGAACTCTCATGTTCATAGGAACCAAGTTTGAAAACCTTTCTTTTAGTGCAGATGAATAGAACAGCACTTTCCAATGAGTTTGGCATGTTTATGCTCTTTTCATTTTAATCTTGTTTATTTCACAAATTGTGGGCAGAGCAGTATAAATACTAGAGCTTTATGCTGATAGAATTCATTTTTACAAATTGGAAAATGTGAATAAATTGATTTTTTAAAAGTGAAATTGAATTTAATAAGCATTTGCCAACTCTAATTTTGTGGCTTAGAAAAATCATTAATAAAATAATCGGTTCTTACTGAGCATTAACTGTGTGCAGTTAATGCTTTATTATGATTTTTTTAACAGGGAGGGAAACTAAAACTGAGGAAAGATAAATGACTTGCATGAAGTTCAGAAGTCTGTGATAGAAGGTTTGAATCCAGTATTTGTTCAGAGCTCACGGTCTTAACCACTATTCTACCTGCCTTAAAACTGTCCATTTTCTCCCCTCCCCTTTTATAACATTACCTATCAGAAGTGATTTTCAAAATTCAGTCTGCATCCAGATCTCCTAGATCTTTACATGAAACACAGATTGTTAGAGCGCAATCTCAGAATCTGTGATTCAGGAAGTATGGACTGATCCTGATATTTATGTTTTTAACAAGCACAGGTGATCTTAATGCTACCTATCCAGGGACCATGTTTTTTTTTTTTTAATTTTTTTTTATTTTATTTTTATTAGTTGGAGGCTAATTACTTTACATCATTACAGTAGTTTTTGTTATACATTAAAATGAATTAGCCATGGATTTACATGTATTCCCCATCCCAGTCCCCCCTCCCACCTCCCTCTCCACCCGATCCCTCTGGGTCTTCCCAGTGCACTAGGCCCGAGCACTTGTCTCATGTACCCAACCTGGGCTGGTTATCTGTTTCACCCTAGATAATATACATGTTTCAATGCTGTTCTCTTGAAACATCCCACCCTCGCCTTCTCCCAGAGTCCACAAGTCTGTTCTATACATCTGAGTCTCTTTTTCTGTTTTGCATATAGGGTTATCGTTACCATCTTTCTAAAGTCCATATATATGTGTTAGTATACTGTAATGGTCTTTATCTTTCTGGCTTACTTCGCTCTGTATAATGGGCTCCAGTTTCATCCATCTCATTAGAACTGATTCACCTTATCTTCGACAAAGGAGGCAAGGATATACAATGGAAAAAAGATAACCTCTTTAACAAGTGGTGCTGGGAAAACTGGTCAACCACCTGTAAAAGAATGAAACTAGAACACTTTCTAACACCATACACAAAAATAAACTCAAAATGGATTAAAGATCTAAATGTAAGACCAGAAACTATCAAACTCCTAGAGGAGAACATAGGCAAAACACTCTCCGACATAAATCACAGCAGGATCCTCTATGACCCATATCCCAGAATTTCAGAAATAAAAGCAAAAATAAACAAATGGGACCTAATGAAACTTAAAAGCTTTTGCACAACAAAGGAAACTATAAGCAAGGTGAAAAGACAGCCCTCAGATTGGGAGAAAATAATAGGAAACGAAGCAACAGACAAAGGATTAATCTCAAAAATATACAAGCAACTCCTCCAGCTCAACTCCAGAAAAATAGGGGACCATGTTTTGAAAATCGCTGCTGTATAGTCTCTAGTGTTTATTGATAAACAGGTGGTAGCCTTTGTTTGGAATCTATTATTATTCTATACACCTGCTTTAGTTAAGCTAAATCTGGAAATCTTTGAGTCCAGATGTCATTGATTTGAAGATGATGTTAAATATTCTAGTACCTTCTTAAAGTTCTTGTTAATTACCTATCACATAAAAGTCCTAATTGATTAATTTATTATTCATTACTGTAGCTGTGCAGAACTGTTTAGTCAGTCTAGACATAGTTTGTGAATTTAGAAATGTATCCTAGAGAATTCACTGATATATTACCTGACTATAGGAAGAAGGAAATGGTGACCCACTCCAGTATGCTTGCTTGAAAAACTCCGTGGACAGAGGAGCCTGGCTGGCTACAGTCCATAGGGTCACAAAGAGTTGGCCAGGACTGATCAACTAAGCACATAGGAAGATAAATACGGGGAAATGTCTGGCTATGAATATATCTAGTCTTCTACTATAGATGTTAAGAACTCTACTTAAGAATTCATACTCTAATTAATTTTATTTTTATATCTTTATCTCTTGTTCCTTGTTGTCAGTTGGATATTCCTTCTTTATTATGTCACCTATAGACTATTCAGAGTATACAGAGTTTTCAATATTGTCCTTTTATTTTATACTTTTAAATGTATCTATTTCAACAACAGCAACAAAAACTCTCCTGTAGTGTTTGTTTACAGGTTTAGTTAACATCCCCAACATCAAACATAACTAGGTAGTTTGCTACCAGTCTATCTAGGCAAATTTTAAATTATTTTAGTAGGAAACACAATGTTATAGGACCTCAGTAGATAACATTAGAGGTGGTGCTTCTGTGATAGGCAGGATCCTTGACTTCCAAGTGTGCTTAATATATTTCAGGCATTAAGACTCATCACAACTGCAAAAAGAGATAACAAAATTTTGTGTGTGAAGGGATCTGATAAAAGCTAGCCTTTATATCCTTGAAGAGGGAGATGTAAAAGGGACAAGGAGACAGATGAGATGTACCATTAAATAGACAAATATGCAAACATAAACAGCTATTCAATGCTGATTACCTGAGCTTTCCCTGTGACTATTCTTGAGAGATAAAAAGACTAAGGCGAATACCACGAATGTGCTTTAGATATTATTTATTATTTTAAGTACTAGTGTACTTAGCTTCAATGATGGTCATTTTAAATAGGTACCTGCTACATGCATTCACATGACCTATACCTACAGAGGTGTGCATATCGATATAAGTGCCCACATGCAGGCACAAAGTGAAAAACTTCTCCAAGGCAATGCACTTCAACGTGTTTTGAAAAATCTGTTATAATCTCCCAGAGAACACTATTGCCATAGTAACTTGAAAGGGATTGGTATTAAAAATTAAAACAACCTACTCTTGCTGTCTAGGGTATTGATTATTTTATTGTCCTATTGTACATAGGTTTAATTAGGTGCACTCTTTCTGTTTTTATTTAATATTAAAGAGATAAGGCTTTGGATATAAACACTGAGGAATAGGTATCAACATTTCATTCATTCATAAAAAAGTATTTTTCTATATTGTTCGTTTGTGTGCAATTTTTTTCTACATTTGCCCAACATTTTAAAACCTGTATGCTCACAATGTAGACAAACTAAATACTGCTTGTGGCCAGAAGTAATAGTTAGCACTTTTCCCTGCCCTCTTAAACCCAGGCTTCCACAAACAGAGGATCTTAACTGACATCAAGTCTCAGACTTAACATGCTTATTCTTCACCTCCGTCTGCCCAGATTGTCTCATGTCCCAGCTCAAAGCACCGCTTCCCATGTGAAACCCTCCCTGATAAATAATTCTACCATTCTATACATATGTTCTTCATTTCTTTTGAAGCATTTTCATAAAGTACTCATTAAAAATGTCATAACATGTAACATTTGACATCAATAGGTTGTATTTTTCTTGGATGTTTCCCTCTATTTCCTGTAGTCTTATGCCTCTCTCTCTCTCTCCATCAATAGAGCAGGAAGAATGCTGTTTTTCAGTGAGTACTATTGCTGGCCCAAACCCTCTATTAGACACATGTATCACTCCAGTTCAGTTCAGTTGCTCAGTTGTGTCCAACTCTTTGCGACCCCATGAATCACTGCACACCAGGCCTCCCTGTCCATCACCAACTCCTGGAGTTTACTCAAGCTCATGTCCATCGAGTCGGTGATGCCATCCAGCCATCTCATCCTCTTTCGTCCCCTTCTCCTCCTGCCCCCAATCCCTCCCAGCATTAGCGTCTTTTCCAGTGAGTCAACTATTCACGTCAGGTGGCCAAAGTATTGGAGTTTCAGCTTCAACATCAGTCCTTCTAATGAACACCCAGGACTGATCTCCTTTATGATGGACTGGTTGGATCTCCTTGCAGTCCAAGGCACTCTCAAGAGTCTTCTCCAACACCACAGTTCAAAAGCATCAATTCTTTGGCGCTCAGCTTTCTTCACAGTCCAACTCTCACATCCATACAAGACCACTGGAAAAACCATAGCCTTGACTAGATAGACCTTTGTTGACAAAATAATGTCTCTGCTTTCTAATATGCTATCTAGGTTGGTCATTATCTTAATGTCTGCTAGAGTTATGGATTGTTTTCATTTTGTATATGGAAAGACTGAAGACCTGAGAGGCTAAGTAGGTTGTTTAGATTATAAAATTAAAGGTAAAATGTATTCTATGAATATGTATTGGGGGATTGGAAACCTCTGGTTTTTTCCCTGAATATCCTGGTAGAAGAGCATCCTCTACCAGAGCTATAGTGGGTGTGGCCTCTGCCTGTGCAAGCCTGGGAGAAGATGTTCTGCGTACCCACACACAGACACATGCATGGAGACACCCAGTCAGAGTTCATGGAGAAGGATGAAGCCAGTGTGAGAGCAGAGTCTCACACCAGAGAGCAAGGAGAAGCTCAGGACTTCTGGGGAGCCTGCAAGGCTGGGACAGAGACTGGGAGTTAGTAAAATCCTACCCCATGTGATAGGCTTCCCTTGACTTCTCTCTCTGTGGAATCTGCCTGTGAATTCTAAAAGGAAAACCACAAATTGCTAAAAGAAATAAAATTTCTTATGAAAAACAATGTCAAAATGGGCTCCCGGTACCGCTTGGCAGGAGGCCAAGGCAAAGCAAAAGGGAGAACTTCAGAAGCACGGGGGCGTTGCATAAGCCACAGGCTGATTGGCAAGGAAATCACAGTTTCTTCCTCGGCACCGTCCACGTGTTTCCTCGGGTCTTCAGTTGCGCTGGGGGGCTTAGTTGCTGCAGGGAGCTAGGGCACTCTGTCTACACTGGACAAACAGGTCTAAGGTACAGTGAGGTTGCTTAATTCTGATTATTCACTGCTTCTAATAAAGCGGTCAACAAAAATAAAACACCATTATGGGAGAGAAAAAAATGCCTCAGGTCTCCCGTGAGGCCCCGTGTCCTGGCCAAGAAGTCCACCTGTGATCTATGTCTCCTGCCTGTCAGGGCTGCTGGAGTTTCTGCAGTTACATGGTTCTCCCAATGTTTTAGGCAGATTTCCTCCAAATTGCTCTATTTTCACTAACAGGCCACAACATTATTGTGATTAATTTGGCTATAATTGAGTTTTATTACAAGAGTGACATTTGTCTTTGACTTTGGCAGAAAGCTTGATTCTTTGTCATCATCTCCAGTCAGCCAGCTGGAGCTACAATGCCAGACATTACACAAATGACAATCAGTCCAACCAGATAGAAAATATGTGTGAGTGTGTGTGTGTGTGTGTGTGTGTGTGTGTGTGTGTAGGGGCTCTGGTAGGGACAGTGATGGATAGTGCCAGGAGAGGGAAGGAAAAAGAGGCCTTTATGCACCAAGTTGATCCAATGATCATTCAGAAATAGCCAAGAGATAGGATGAATCAAGTACTAACATTGCTTCCTGGTTGCCAAATAGTTTCTATTAATTGGTTCAGGAAGAAATATGCCTATTGTCACCTTGGACCTGTTTCCCACTGCTTACCTGAGGTAACAAATGAAACATTTAAAAGAAAAATATGGTCATATTTCCTTAAGCATATCAATATATACATTCCTAGGCTTGATATCAATATATATATTTCTATGTGTGTTATCACCAAACATAAAAATAAACAAAAGGGATAAAAATACACCACCCACCTTGGAAAAATATGTACATAAAAGACAAATATATGAATGCTTTCAGTGGCAAACTTTAGAGAAATGGTGGAACAAATACAATTGTATTTATACCATGATATGTTACTCTTTAAAGTCACATTTTCAGTCATGTGTAGTGTCATAACTATATACTTACAATATTGAGTATAAAAAGCATGATATTAAATGATACAATGCCAGGTTTTGCACACCCTTAATACTATAAGAATATCCATGTATGTTTGATGTTTTTTCTAGAATAGTGCATAATTTTAACAGTGTTTCTTTCTAGAAAAAGAGATTAGGGATGATACTTATTATCTTATTTATTTTACTGTTGTTTCTAAATGTGTGCTATATATCCTAAATTTCTGTATTAATAAATGTATAATCATTTATAATCAGAAAAATGAACTATTTAAATAAATTATAGTACAAATCAAAGAATGAGTAAAGTTGTGGGCATTAACATTTAAAAGGCACAATCTACAAGGTTGAGCCAAATAATTGATGATATTCTTTCCATTTAGATTTTACTATGACTACAATATTTAGGAACCCCACCAATGTCAGTTACAGGAAATGGTGGGGAGCTCAATATTTAGAAAAAAAGAAAATATAGAGTAGAACATTTTTTAAATGTCTGCTCCAGAAATTTGCAAATCCTGTGTCACCACATGAATAGTAAGGGGCAGAAGCACATTAGCTCCCAGCTACCCTTTGAAGGGATGGGGTGAGTGGAGGCTATCGAACCCAGGAGAGCTGGAGAGCAAGAAAGGCATGTGGCTTGAAAAGAACTAAGACTCTGAAACATAGGTCCTTCAACAAAATTTCTTCCTGTTTCTGTGTTCCTAAGGAACATGGAAACTACCCAGGTGACTGGGATTGGTCTTTGTACATATAAAGTGGAGATTTCCTCTAAACTTTAAAAAGAAAAATACCTGAAGACAATGTGAAACACCTCTATGTGGCAAACTTCCATATGCTCAAAAGTGTCCTAATTAATGCCCCTTCATTGGATGAACCCCTCAAATTCATATGTTGAAATTCTAACCCCCAGCATGGGAGAATGGGACTTTGTTTCGAGATGGTCTTTAAAGAGGAAACTGAGTTAAAATGAGGTCATTTAAAGTGGACTCTAATCCAATATGACTGGTGTCCTTACAAGCACAGGATATTGAGACAGATACTGGGGAGGAAAGGCCACATGAGGGCACGGAGAAAAGATTATACCTGCAAGTGAAAGAGAGAAGCTCAGAGAGAACCAGCCCTGACAATACCTTCATCTTGAACTTGTGGCCTTAGCCATGAAGTCTGTAGTAGTTTGTTTTGGGAGCTCTAGGAAATGAATACAATCACCAAGTCATCTTACTCACCACTGCCGTAAAAGATTAAAAAACACTCGCCTTCCTCCATCTCTGTATGGGCCTTTGGTCATCTCTCTCTCTCTCTCTCTCTTTTTTTTTTTTTTCTTTAAATTTAAACAGACATTTATTTCTCACAGTTGGAGGGAGTCCAAGATCAAGGTGCCGGCCAGTTTAGTTTCTTCTAAAGCTTCTCTCCTTGGCTTGCAGAGGGCTGCCTTCTCACTGTGTCCTCACAGAGTCTTTCCTCTGTGCGTGTGCATCACTGCTATCTCTGTGCATCCAAATTTCCTCTTCTTATAAAGATACCAGTCAGGTTGGATTCAGACCTCATTTTAACTTAATCACCTCTTCAGAATACAGTCATATTCCTAGGTACTAGAGGAGAGGACTTCAACACTTAAATTTCAGGAAGGGGGATGCAATTCAGCCCATAATGGATAATGAGTTTGTGGTGGAAGTAAATAATACATGGGGAGGCATAGTGGAGGAAGTAGATTAATAATAGGCAAAAAACAAACAAACAAGCAAAAAACATCTTGAGCTCTTGTTTTCCTCTAATAGTAGCCATTTTTAAAAAATTTATTGGAGTACCGTTGCTTTATAATGTTGTGTTAGTGTCTACGGCACAGCAAAGTGAATCAGCTGTATGTATACAGATAGACCTTGTTTTGTGTGTTTGCTTCCCATTAAGGTCACCACAGAGCATTGAGTAGAGTTCCCTGAGTTAGTAGGTTCTCATAAGTCATCTATTTTATACATAGTATCAATATGTATACATGTCAATCCCAATTCATCCCACCCCCATCTCTTCCCTCTCCCTTTTGGTATCCATAGATTTGTTCTCTATGTTTATGTTTCTATTTCTGCTTTGTAAGTAAGATTGATTGTCTACACCAATGTTTTCAGATTTCATATATGTGTGTTAATATACAGTACTTGCTTTCTCTTCTGACTTACTTCATATGATACTCTTTTTGGTCCATCCATGTTTTAACAAATGACCCAACTTTGTTCCCTTTTATGGCTGGGTGATATTCCATTGTATACATGTACCACATCTTCTTTATCCATTCCTCTATTGATGGAAATTTAGGTTGTTTCCATGTCCTGGCTATTGTAAATAGTGCTGCAGTGAACCTTGGGGTACGTGTGTCTTTTTGAATTATGGTTTTATCAGGATATGTGTTCAGGAGTAGAATTGCTGGGTCATATGGAGTTCTGCTTTTAGGTGTTTTTGTTATTATCTTTCTTTTTTTAAGGAAACTCCATACTCTTCTCCATAGTGGCTGTATCAGTTTACATCCCCACCAATATTGCAAGAGGGTCCCCTTTTCTCCACACCCTCTTCAGCATTTAATTGTTTGTAGCTTTTGTGATAATGGTCATTCTGACCAGTGTGAGCTGATATCTCCTTGTAGTTTTGATTTCCATTTCTCTAATAATTAGTGATGTTGAGCATCACTAATGTTCATATATTTGCTGGCTATCTGTATGTCTTCTTTAGAGGAATGTCTATTTAGGTCTTCTGCCCATTTCTTTCATTTTTCAATAGTGAGCTGCATGAGTTGTTTGTATATCTTGAAGAATAATCCTTTGTCTGTTACTTCATTTGCGAACATTTTCTCCCGTTTTGAGGATTGTCTTTTTGTCTTGTTTATGATTTCCTTTGCTCTGCAAAAGCTTTTAGGTTTCATTAGATTCTATTTATTTTTGTTTTTGTTTTCATTACTTTAGGATGTGGATCAAAGAAGGTCTTGCTGCAATTGCTGTCAAAGAGTGTTCTGCCTATGTTTTCCCCTAAGTTTCATAGTTTCTGGCCTTACATTCAGGTCTGTAATCCACTTTGAGTTTATTTTTGTGTATGGTGTTAGGAAGAGCTCTAACTTCATTCTTTTATATGTAGCTGTCCATTTTTCCCAGTACCACTTACTGAAGAGGCTGTCTTTGTTCCACTGTATATTCTGGACTTCCCTGGCAATCCAGTGGTTAAGACTGTATGCTTCCACTGCTAGGGGGAGCAGATTTGATCCTTGTTTGGGGAACTAAGATCCCATATGCTGCATGATGTGGACAAATTTTTTGAAACAAAGAAGTAAAGGACTTGGAGTCCTCCCTCCCTCACTTGTGTTCCCACTCAGCTTTCCATCTTTCCATGGGGACCAGATGCCAGGGGGTGTATTTGTGTGAGCCTGAAAGGGACTTTGTTTTATTTATATATATATATATATTTTTTATATATATATATAATGTATATATATGTTGTTATTGTTTGCAGGTTAATAGCAATTCCTTATGTGCTTATTGAAATTGGCAATATCAGGGGCATTATATATACATATATATGTGTATAATTGTTTAATATTCATAACTTCTCAGTGAGATGGATAGTCTTTTAACTTTTTTTTATTGGATTTTATTTATTTTATTCATTTTTATTGGATTTTATTTTTTATAGCTGATTAACAATGTTGTGATAGTTCCAGATGGACAGGAAAATGGACTCAGTGATACATGCATCCATTCTCCCTCAAACTCCCCTTCCATCGAAATGGAGAATAATTTCATCTTAGCTCATCTGAGCTTAATTAAATTGCTCAGTGTCACTGAGAACTGGTGCCCTTATTTTGAGATGACAATTCTGCTTAAGTTTTTATTATTTCACATGTAAATTATGAGAGTTGAAATCTTGAATATTTTTGAGAACTTAAAGGATGGCCTCTTCAAGCCTCCCCTTTTGCTCTGGTTAAGTCTTATTGATCAGGATAAAGTGAAACCTGCTGGAAGATGACATCATAGTTGATGGTGAAAAAATTGATTCATAGGTTTAGCTCATCTTAATACCCTCAACACAATACAGGGGCCTTGGAGACAGACTTGGGGGAAAAATATCCAGCTCTGACAACTGACCAGCTCTGTTTTCTGGTTTAGAAGCCTCAGTTTTTCTCTTTAAAATGAGGATAGTGACTGTGATGAATGAATTATTAGATGCATGAGTAATAGCAGAGTGGCTGACACAGAATAAATAGTACATGTCAACTATTAGTATTAACTGAGATTACATAAGGTTCGTTGTTCTCCCAAAAGGGAGAGATCCCACTAAAAGCCATTAACACTTTCTCAGTGACTATAAAATAAAATTGATCTGATTAACTTGAAACGGCTTACATTAGATTGAAGTAGTAAAAATCTCATTTAATCTTCATGAAAAACCCAAGATGAAGCTATCCTTACCAACCTCCTTTCAGAGATGATTGAACTTAAGCTAATTCCCAAGGTCAAGCAGCTATTAGATAGTACAGTAAAGTTGGAAGCTCAGGTAGCTGACACCAACATTCATATTTTTCACAGGTAGTGCAGCCAAAGCCTGATGCAAGTCTGTTACCTCTCAGCATGTCCATATGTCTGTCTCGGGTTCTCAGAGCCTGTGCCCGGAGTAGGTGAAGTAGAACGCACACATTAACCATTTGCCAGGCTTAAGTCTTCCTCCCTCAATCCATGTGTCAGTACAAATGTGGGAGAGAAAATAGAATTTTTCTAGCTCCTTTTTTCACCTGGGTCAGCAGACAGCCAAAACACGGCTATTTCTGAGAAAGAACCAAACACATTTAACATCCTTTCCAAGCCTTCTCTGTAAGGAGATAGAACTGCATATATATTATCTCTGGCATTTCCTTTTACTAAAATATAATTTCACATTTAGAAAGCTAGAAAGGACCTAAAAAGTTAGCTATGTTATTTGTCATAAAGCCAATGCCATTTCTGTACAGTGATGGTCCTGCCTCTTCTGACTTAGAAGTAAGTTGTCTTTCTTGAAATAAGTTATTTTATCCGTCTGAAATTCACAACATGGTCTTTGAGGGGCAGGTGTTAATTTCTTTGGAGAAAAGACACAGAGTGTGTAACAGTGGAGTTGATAAAAATCATTTATCTGAGACAGATGCAATGTTCATTCTATTATCTCTACCCCCTTTTCTATTGATGGTTCATACCTAAAATGAAAAATGATGCATGTGTCATAGTTCTACTCCATAATCTCTGCAGGACTTTTCCTTAAGTTTGGGGATTTCTCATTGCATTTGAAGGACTACACAATTCACCTAGAGTTCCAACAATCACAGTGATAACATGAATTGGATTCCCAACATTCTATTCCATTATTTGTACTCCTTCACCAGATAAAGAAGGAGGGGAAATTTGTCACTTTGGGGAGTCCTCCTGGCAAAGTTTGCGGGTAGGCCTTGAGCACTCTGAAGCTCTGTTGTTGACAATGAAATGCCCAAACCAATCCCTTGGCCCCAGGCTCCTTCTACTGTTTCATAAAGGGCCTGTGCTTCTGTGTGTTATTGCCCTTGGAGGTTTGTCGAGGCAACTTCTCCAAAATCTGCTTAGTTCATTTGTCTCTCCTGCAGTGCAGAGTCTCAATCAGATTTGTTCTCCTCCTGGTTTCAGGGATTTTCAGAATTTGACTTGCTTTTCATTTATCCATCCTTACATCACCCTCTGCTCTGGCATTTTCTTTGTACCAGGCATTGTGTTAGGTTTCTGGGATAGAGATAGGGTTCAGCAAATTAGACATGGGCTCGACCTTCCTGGAGTTCTCAGTCAAATCACAGTAGGATCACAGTGAAAGAGAAAGGCCTAGCACTTCTTGCAAAGCAGGAAGGAAACTGGAAGAGACAAACATTTGCAAGGTAAAACCTTTTCCTTCTAAACTGGGCAGTGTGTGTGTGTGTTAGTAACTCAGTCGTGTCTGACTCTGCGACTCCACGGACTGTAGCTCGCCAGATTCCTCTGTCCATGGAATTCTCCAGGCAAGAATACTGGAGTGGGTTGATCTCCAGAGGAGCTTCCCAACCCAGGGATTGAATCCAGGTGCCCCGCATTGCAGGCAGATTCTTTACCCTCTGAATCACGAGGGGAGTTCATATGGGCAATAGATTTTAAATAATTATGAACATTATTTGTAATCCTATACTCTCTGAGCTGTGTTTTGGGAATACATCTGCATGCGCACAGGATAGAAGTCTCAGCTGCAGTCAAAACAACTCATTACTATGGCTTTGCCTGGACTATTGCCTTTTCCCCCCCATAGTTATGTGATTTCTTTCAGAGACAGGTGCAATAGGGATGAAACCCCAGAAAGCTTACTGCAGCCACATTAAAATTTTCATACTCCTACTTGGTCTTTCCTGATGACTCCTAATAAGACTCCCTTGGAAGGCACTGGGCTATTCTGGGGTTTGAGACAGAAAGACCAGACATGTGTTACTACCTTCATGACTTTAGTTAACAACTTCTTGATTTATTTTTGTCATATTAAATGTGTATATGGATAATTGACATACCTTTACAGCATTATTGTAAAATTTAAATGAGATCATATATGTAAAATCACTCCAGTGCTTCATATGTATGAGTATTATTTCTTTATTAGTCTGACTTTGAAAAAAGCCAGCTCTTAGTGTTTCATTAAAAACAACAGCAAGAAAAATCACCTCTTTCATAAATTTTCTATTTTCTTGAATTGCTATGCAGCTCATATTTGACACCACAACACTTCACATTTGAAATAGAAACTCTTTTGCTATAATTATTACCAAATTTCCTCTTCCTCCCTTATTCTTTCTTAACTGTTTTCAATTCTCATTTTTCCCTGTTGGCAAAATCTGGTGATTCCCTCCCATATTTAATCAAAGGCAATTAATTTGCAGTGAAAAATCTCTGCCTCTGAAATGCATAGTAAAGTCATATTCTGCCTTACCCAAGTGATAACATAAATTACAAAATAAAATATTTATCAGTTAAAAATGTTGAATCAATTTTTAAAAATTCAATATTTTTAACATTCATTCTAGGAAATTATAAGCCTATATTTGCTATTATTTCTACTGTTAAATACACAAAGGAAACACATATTAAATATTTAATACATGGTTAATTTTAAAAGAACATAATTTACCAGCTTGACACATCTTTTTTTTAGTTTTTATAAGGAATAAATGTAATACACTGCTTAATAAATTCACGGAATATTAGACCCAACTTATTACTTGAGAACCACAAACCCCTCATTAAATTCAAGAAAGGGCAATATGTATAATATGCACATTTGATAAAACGTTTTTGAGCCTGAATATATGTCAAGGAATTGCTAGATCTTTGAGCTTCAAAGGATCTTAAAGATCTTTCTCACTCTGTATAGACCAGAAGTGATGTTGACACATGGCGAGTGCCTATAGTACTCTCTGCATAGTGTTCTGGTTGCTTCAGAGTCTTGGTCTTCTTGAATCCTGCAGAAGCCCCATTTTTAAAGTGTTAATATGCTCACTTAAGGATAAGGAGCCTGATCTCAAAGATAACTTTCCCTCTCATTGCTAGTAAGTGGTCAAATGAACCTAGCTCGTGTACTTTTCTATTTCCCACACTCCTTTTAGTTTTAAAAAATGCATCTCAAATCTATAACAACCATTCATAACAATGAACAGTACTTTTATTATCCAGAATTCAATTAAACATACAAATCACTGTCACATTACTGAGTTGGTTTAAGTGACAGCCTAACTAATATGCCCTTAGTGAATAGTGTCTTACTTAAAAAATAGTCACAACCTAAAACTTCAGAGTTATGTTTTATTTGGTGGAAATTTTTAGGACTTCAAGTCTGGGAGACAACATCTCAAGTAACCCTGAGAGAACTGCTCTGAGGAGATAAGGGGAGGAGCCAGGTTATATAGTTTTGCAACAAAAAGCAAGCAATCTGAACATCCAAAGATTATTGTTAATGAAAGGAAACCAGATATCCCAAGTTAAAGAGTTTAGCACTTTTCTAAGTATGGGAAGATGTAAGAATCTGGACTCATTGAAATCTTTCCTTACCTATGCACCTCAGCTATCCTGAGCCAGTACCCTGCATTTTTCCCATCCTGTGCTCCCTTGGGACTCACCGCAGTGGGAGGCTGCAGTCCTGATGGCTGCCAGATCACAGGTATTCTCCTTCCTGAATGCCCTTAGGGCTCGGGAGCTCACTTTTGGAGGGTTAGAATCACTGATGACTGTGGCATCCTTGTTTACTGATATAACAAGAAATACTCCATTTTTCAATAGAAAAACAGAAAGACCAATGTCAAAAAATAATTTTTGTAAAACATGGAATCTCATCCTTGGAAGCAAGCATTTAGTCTAAGGTGATCCTTTTAAACAAAAGGCCCAGTTTTGCTTGGGCACTTTAGAAACCGAGTGTTTCAACCTCCATCCTTGTTTTCTATCTATCTGGTCTTTGCAAAGCATAGCAGATGTAAGTGTAAGAGTTCCAAGCCATTCAGTTAGATTTCATGCACCACTGACCCAGCCATTTCTCCTCAGTCTTATCTGAGTTGGTGGCAGATGCACGGCATGTCAAAAGCATTTCTGAATTAAAGAGGAAAACATTCTGAATGTTACTTAATAGGGTCACAATATGTATAACTGGTGAAATATGTTATCACTGTAGCAGCAATGATGATGCAAAAGGGGACCATGCAAATGTGAATTTTCAATTTCCTTATTGTGACATGTTTGGACCCACAAGATAAGGAAGAGAAAGTAGAGGTTGTCAAATACACATTGGAAATTATGGGCATCCTGATAGGTGATAAACACCATTGCAAAGCTAATTGGATCGGACTTTTCATTCTGTCATTCACTGGCTTTAATGTGCTGTCTTAGTGATACAGCTGAGTCTATGATGATTTCTGCAGATGGGGCATTCATATCACTGAAACTGATGGGCACTATATTCAGGGACCTTCATCATCACCAGTTCACTCAGACTTACCATCAGTGGTTGAGTGACTCTGCTTACTCTGTGAATCAGCTATCTGAAAAGGAGATCTTTGCAAGTTGTAGATAATGAATCAACACTTGTGAATTGATTATATATTTTTGATGGACTCCAGCAGTTTTCTTTGTGAGATTATTCAAATTATGAAGTTATGAAAAAGAAAAAGGACCAAAATATACCAATGGGTAATCTGCATACTGTATGAATCTTGGGAATGCTTGAGATATGTGTGTGCCCTGGGGAGGAGCCCAGTAAAGGCTTCCATACTGACAGTGAAGAGTGTTCAGAACTTCTTCAGTAACCCACAGCCTCCATTATTATCAGGGGAAGTATGCAAAAAAGCAAGAATAAAGAAATATCCCCATGCACATAAATCATTTTCAAAACTCTCTCCTTGGTCTATAAAAATTAATTCACTTGAGTGCAGAGCATTGACTTTAAAAATCATATATTAAAAAAAAAGAGTTATAAAGGGGATTAGGGAGAATTTAGTCTGACTCTTCCTTCATCCAGTTAACTGGTAACTCCTTCCATCGAGTTACCACTCCACTTCCCCACATCTCCAAATAGAATAACTTCTAAATCCATTTATTCCCGGAATATTAAATTTTACATCAGTTGACATCAACCAGTTCTTCACTCATGACAGTCAAGAACTGCGGCCTGCTCATTCTCATTCCTTAAGACTTTTTTTCTGCTAGGTTCTGCCAATCCTAGGGAATTCTCCTCTCTCAGACTCAAAGTTGAGCTGTTGGAGTCAGTTTTACTAGATCTCTGGCATAGTCCCATACTGCTTTGTTCCCTTGTATTATGAACATTTATTTTTATTACCAGCTACCTTGAGAAAGAAGACTATTCAAAGATTGGTTTAGCCACTCTTTGGTCATACTGCTATTCATCATAGTTTAGTAACTCTGCAGTGATTATATTTTTATAAGGCTGCTCCTGATAAAAGTTCTGACTATTGGGCCACAGTTAAAATAAGGAGCCCTAGTAGGTTTTTGGACTCTGCCATTGGAGCTGAACTTTGCCTCCATCAGTGCACTTCCAGCCATGGTTACTTTCCTGCACACACTCAATGTCCTCTACCAGGCATAGAAACTGAAGATGCCAGAGTTCTCCATTTTAAATCATTTTAAACAAAATGCCTGTTATTTGATCATATATTTTGCATCCTCCATGCCCAGTAGTAATTTTGCAAAATTACCAGGCATACATTTCAGGGCAAACTTGGCATTTAAATTAAATGGTTGTAATTAGCATCTTGACTGAATGTAGTCAACACTGTGAAAGGAAGAACAGGGAAAAATTACATTGGCTTATTTTTGCTGTAGAAAAAAATAAAAGAATAAAAAAGTAGTACACTGAAAAAACAGACATAGTTTGAAGTCAGATGGCATACAGTTTCTTGGAATCAAAATGATAAACTTTTTCACATATTCAAATGATTTTATACTGAAAGAATCCTTTTAAAGCCTGTTTCCCAGAACATTCACAAAAATTTACCTTTCTTTTCCAGAAAAGCCCACAGACAGTGTCCTGGTCTTGAGATATTTCTAACACAAGTGCCAAATGAATGTTCACACTTATTTCTTTCTCCGAGACCCTATACATTTCATCTATCATTCAAACCATGACTCAAAACTCACTTCTAGCTTATCTAACAATAATCTTAGTCCAAACAGGATGAGACCCCTGATGGTTTCTCCTGTCCATCCCTCTGGTGATGCTACTGCCCTGAGCTGAGCTTGAATATTGACTTTATTGCAAGGAAAGTAGTGGTTCCACATACACACTGCCCCATACTCACCTGTAACATCTTGTTGAGTTCTAGGCACTCTTTGGGCAGCACTCAGGAGTGATGAGCAGTACAGACAAGAAACTGAAAGTTCTGTCATCTCAAAGAGGAGTTGAAAAAAAAATGAGAGTACAAATGAATCTTTAGGGATATTATTGACTACTGTAGTTTGGTTTATTTGAACAGCTCTTTTGTAGCATAAGAATTAGGCTTATTTTGTGCAGGAAAAACAAGAGAAAGAGATTTGGCTTGTTGTTAAGAACCTAAAATGGTCGAGTCGTGTACTGGAAAGAGCACAGGGGTTTTATTTAGGACTCTTGATGCTGAGTTGGGACCCTAGCCCTGCTGCTGTCTTCCCGTGAGGTTTCCCGTGAGGTTTCCCATGAGGTTTAATTGTTTAGCCTATCTGAAAATTACTTTATTGGTATTGAATGGGGATAGTAAAGCTCTGCTTTATGGTTGTGAAGAATAAAATTACTGAAAGATAAGGCATTTAGCACTCATACTTAACATTAGGGAGGAACACTCAAGAGAATAGTATAGGCTGTGCATCCTTTTTCTGGGAATGTCAAATGGGAACTCAAAAGGACAATAAACCTATAGAATAACTTCCACCATTTGAACTTTATGAAAACTTCATGAAAAACTAAAATATCTGCTCTTCTTCCCATAGCCTATTAAGGGATTCACATGATTACAATGAATCAAATACATTTTCTCAGTCTAGATTTTAGGAAGCTGGAGCTGGAAACATAACAATAAATTGAGGAATGTGTGCATTTTAATGTTATCTCCTAGAGACAATTTCTTAAGAACCCTGGCCAAAACATGTAGACACAAATCTGGTCAGAGAGAGAGAAATTGTTTTAAATATATAAATTCTTAAATGAAATTTTTACCCATAAGCAGAAGATATAGGAGGGCCAAAAGTCTTTCAGTCTATGGTAGTATTGAAAAAATTTGCACAGTGTGAGAGTTGTGAGTTAAACTTTACTTGGGTCGAAATGAGGACTGCCACTTGGGAAATAGCATTTGGATAGCTCTGAGAAACTGCTCTGAGGTAGCAAGAGGAGGGGCCAGGTTATATAGGAGTTTTGCAACAAAGGGCACATAGTCAGGAACATTAACAGATTAGTGTTAATTAAAAAAACAGATACGTCAAGCTAAAGGACTTTAGCACTTTTCTGTATTTGGGAAGACACAAGAGTCTGGGTTCACTGAAATCATTCATTTTTATATGCACCTTAGCAATCTCAGGCCAGTATCCTGTGTTTTCACATCCTGAATTTCCTTAGGGCTTGCCATGGGGAGTGGCTGCAATCTGATGGCTGTTAGATGACAGGTATTTTTTTTTTTCCTTGCTGAGTTCCCTCAGAGCTCACCAGCCCAGCTGTGGTGGCTGCAATTGCCGGTGACTGTGACATCCTTGTTTACTAATATGGCAGGAAATGTTCCATTTCTCAGTAGAACTTCCTAAGCAAGTTGCTCCCCAAAAGGGCATCCTCATGAGGTAATGAGATTCCTACTGTGGATGCATTCCAGAGTTGGTTAAAGATCTGTCGAGCTATCCCTGGGTGAGGATATTGCCAAGAGCATCCCCATTTGCATTAGGAAATTGAACTAAAAGTAGATTTTAAAAGGTCCTCTCTACCGTGATTCCATTATATTCCAGGACTTACAAACTGGGAGAAGTAGAGATCTATCTGTGACTAATCACATTTAAAACTGGGAGTATCCTCAAAGATCAGCTTGATAACGGGGACAGAAACAGAATAAAACAATTTTCTCAAGAGTGTCTTTGCCTCCTGGGTAGTCTGAAATTAATATTCCCTCTTTGTCAGTGATGGGAAATGGGGTGAAAGGTGTTTAACCAGCTGTCCCAGTGGAAGATGTGCTTTTGCATGGTTCTGGGGAAATGCAACCAAAGGGATCCCACAGAACAGGAGCCACAGATCACCCTATTTTACTAGCAGAAAATGGGGGGAAGGAGACTGGTAACAATTAAACCAAAGCCGTAGCAAAAGCCAGCACAAATGGATGGCCCTATTCCAGTGTACATCTCAGCAGAAAGATTTCTCAACTGGAAAAAATATATACAATATTATAGTTGTGAGTTAAGATTTATTTGGGGCAAAATGAGGACTGTATCCAGGGAGACAGCATTCTAGATAACTCCAAAGAGGCATGGAGGAAGGTCAGTACTTCTGTGATTTTGGGGAAAGGGGTATGTGCACTCAAATACATAGTTTTGCAGAAGATGGCTTTAGTTACAAGGAGCATATATCATCATTTACAGTTGTAGTGCTTTTCTAGACATGGGAAGATGCAGTAATCAGTCTTAGATATTTTCAGAAGAAAAATTTTTATCTCAGGGCCTGTTCTGCCAGTTCTTCCGAGAGCACAAAGGGGCTCATTCCTGATCTCCACACTGAGCTTTCAGAAGATGTTGAAGGTCAGCTACTGCAGTGGCTAGTGACCTAATCCTTGTAGAGGCAGATGGCAGGTGACAATTTTTAGTTGGCAGATTTGAACTCCAAATCTTGTATTAATTAGGAATACAAATAAGAAGCAATTGCAAAGGGTCATAAAGTAAAGTCTAAGAAAAGCAAAAAAAGAAGTAATTTTAAGAAATAATAGCAATATGGAAACCCTTTCAACTTAGGGTGACATAGCCAGACTCTGTGTTCAGAGACAAAATTGATGGTTTTCTTATTGTTCTGTTTTGTTTTTTTCTTAATAAAAATAGAGTAACTTATTAAGACATTTGGACCAGAAAGAAAAGTAGACACAGGATATGTCAATTACAGTCCTATCGTCCAAACAGAGCACCTCTTTGACCTATTGGTGTCTTTCCTCCCTCTATTTTCAAAGTAAGAATTTTTAGTTAAAAATAGCTTTAGCAGCCAGTTTTATATTTTATTTTCAACTGATTCTAAGGTATTTCTCATGGTTATTATAAACCCTTTAAAATACAATTTTATAATATAAACACTTTAAAAATACTGGTGGTTCAGGGGTAAAGAATCTGCCTGAAGGAGACGCAAGTTCAATCCTGGGTTAGGAGGATTCCCCTGTAGAAGGAAATGGCAACCCACTCCAGTACTCTTGCCTGGGAAGTCTCATGGACAGAGGAGCCTGGCAGGCTACAGTCCATGAGGTCTCAGTGTTGGTCATGACTGAACAACTAAACAACCACCACCTTTAGTAGACACACTAATTTATCTTCCTATCTTCCTATTGGACAATGAAGTTTGCATCCATTATTTTTTTCACTAAAAAAAACCCACCTAAAACCTAGATTTTAGCTTGGCAGCTATTTTTTTATTCCTTAATTTGTACTACTATGAATGGAGTTGCTGGGTATGAACATAATCAAGGTTTTGGTGTATAATATTACAATGAGTTTTCAGATTGCATTCAGATAAGCAAATACAGTGCATGACTTTTTAGCACCTCTCCGAGGCAGGATTTTGGTTGTTACTCTAACCTTCCCTTCAGGACAAATTCTGGAAGTCAGTCATTAATCTTTCTCCTGAGGAAGAGAACAAACATGCAGCACTTTGCAGAAAGCAGCTAATTAATCCTCCCAACTCCTAATGAGAGCCAGACCAGAATTGTCCCAACTGCACCGTTGACTAAGAAATGCCATTAATCCATGTGACAGATACCGATTCACATTCCCCAGATGCAGGAGTGCTCTTCTGCTAGAGATTATGATATCTTCTAAATATAATATAGCTCCCTCCTGAGGTTTACTGGAGGGTTCTAGGCTGCTGCATTTGCCATGACCCATATTTCTCATGTCTTCGCTCATGAGAACATTTGATTCTAATTTGGGATTCCTCCTCCAGTTCTGTGTGTTCTCTAGGCATCAACCTTTCAGTGTATGAGTTCTCCATAATCTCAAAGTAAAGATAAACTTTACATAATCTTGGTGATGATGTTTGAAGCTCCTATGTCTAATTCCCCTTCAGCTTTTTCTCCCATGTATCTGGAGGCATCACTAGATGCCTTCAGCTTGTTCTTTAGTCTTCATATACAGTACAGTTAACAAATAACACTGATTTCCACTTTGGTTTAGAGTTTCCTTTTAGATTTCAAATTCTTATTAAACAGGATAGTTTGCTATAGCTCTGATAGTGTTCAGGGTTTTTGTTTTTGAATGTGCCCTTGACATGTTTTACTTTTGTTTTGGGAATGATTTCAAATTTACTGAAAGGTACAAAAATAAAAGCATTTGAAAACCACTCATATATTCTCATGTAGAATCAGCTATTGATAACGTTACCTCACTTTGCCATCTGCAATCTGTCAATCAATCGATTGATTAATGCATAACTTTTTTTTTCAATCCATCAATGGCCTTGTATCTCTCAATATTTCAGTGTGTGTTTCCTCCTGTGTGCTAATAATGTACATAGTGAAATATCAACATAAAAACCAGATGGATGTCCCTTGATGAAAAATGTCCTCTAGGCCTGTAGTATATACACTGTAGCTGCTGTTTCAAGGAGTTAGAGATATGCTTTGCTCATGTTTAGTTAGATAAAATATCCAGAGACTCTTTGAGGCATCTGTTTTACCTGGGGGACTTAAGAGATTTTATACCTGTATGCTTTTTCCTTTACCTTGAATGTTCTTCAATTTTTCTACCTCCTTAATGTCACACTTTCTCTTACTAAAAGCTCTTATGTTTCAAGGATCAATTCAAATATCACATCTTTATGACTTTTTGTGAACTTTTCCCTGTCAAAAATTTCCTTTAAGAAGACTCATATCATATGACTGTTTTCCCCTTGTGTGTTCCTTTGTGTCAAGTGCTGAGTTTCGCAAAAGAAAGCCTATGTAGTATTATATTATAATCTAACAATTAATGTAGGAGTCACATTTTATGTACTCAAAACTGCTTTTGAAACATACTAATGCAAGCCATCTGCTCTTATCGGCTTACTTTGTTATTATTTATTTTGTTTAATCTTTTTCTTGATGATTATGGTTGGTTACATTTAATACTAATTAATTCAGCTTTTACTCTGTTCAAGCTATTGTTACAGTGACTCGAGGGGGAACTTACACCAGTTAGGAATGCTTTTGGCTGCAATACCAGAAAACCTGTAGCTAAGATATCTGGATATAGGTTATTTTGTCTTGAATGTGGTGGCTCATCAGTGTCATTAAATTCTCAGACTCATCCTGTCTTTTCACTCTGCCATTCACAGGCTTGTCAACTCATGATCACAGGATAGCTATTACAGCTCTGAGCGTCACATCTTTATGTAACCATGTTTAAGGAAGAAAGAAAAAAAGTTCTGGGCAGAGGAGGTTTCATTTTATTAGGAGAAAACTGTTTTCTAGTAACTTTAGAGAAGGCTTCTTACAGTGCACTTACTGGAAATGAATATACTTAGTACATAAATATACTTAGTGGTGAAAAGGGGCATCAAAGATTAGACTCTTCATGACTTGTTTAAACCAGTCATTAATTATATCCAGACTGAGCCCAGTATCATTATAAACAAAACCAAGTTTCTCTTAGCAAAGCAATGAAAGGATTTGCTGTTGGTTATTAAGTAGTAGTGTCTGAGCTGATAGGCCACTTTGTCCTGAAGGTCAAGTTGTATGACGTAGTCACTAGTCAGTGGACCAGTGCAGGAACCCAACACAAAACCCAGTTGCTCTAATAAAGTTGGGAAGGTGGACAAAAACAGACAAATGGAACACCATTAACCATTGCCCAGGGAATGAGAAGAAAAGGGATAGATGCATTTTATAGAGATAATTAGTATTACTGAGGTCCAATAAAGATTTGAAGTATGGCCCAGAAAACTGGAAATGGAAACATTCAGATATGCAAGCATCAGAA
This sequence comes from Odocoileus virginianus, assembly GCF_023699985.2. Lineage (NCBI taxonomy): Eukaryota > Metazoa > Chordata > Mammalia > Artiodactyla > Cervidae > Odocoileus > Odocoileus virginianus. The sequence goes on from NC_069680.1 coordinate 70,988,626, forward strand.
ACATGTCAGCAGATTGGTGTTTATAAAAATGTAGGACTTTTAACCAGCTTATCCAAAGTGTTCATGGACCATTCTTTCCATATGTTATTAGGAAAATGGAGGCTATGGCTAAAGGTGGGAGAGGAGCTCTTTGGACTTATTAATGTACCAATATGTGCTGTGAATTTACAAGGTGAGTTTGTAGTGGTCAATATTTCCCAAACTGGGAAGTTGAGCGTAGATCAGGTACACAGAGAAGCTCATGAGCATGATCCAACTTAAATACATTTTGGTAAATGTTGCTCTGAATTGTGAAAGAAGAACTGGCAAGAAAAAAGCAGGAGCTCAATCCTAGAAAAGCTGCATTTCTAGTTAGATTGTTTAAGACAGATTGTCAAAAATACTGGTAACAAAACCACAGTGATTGGAACTTGGGCAGAAATCAAGAATGGTCATAACATCCAATTGGTTACTGATGCATTAGTAGTAAGGCTGTTTGGTGTTGAATTATCTGAGTATATTGGACTAAGAGTCAAGGTAATTCCGCTAAATTATAGGAGGGCTTGCCCACAAATGAGCCATAGTCAAGGTAATGGTGGAGCTGTTTTGCTTCTGGCAGTAGTGCCCTGGAGAGAGCATTCAGGCATGACTGGCTGATCAGTGTAAAGCAGGATACAAAGCAAGCCCTGACAATGTATATGTAAAACTATATCTACAAACACTTTCACTTTTTCACTCTCAATACGTAGGTATGGGCTTTCCAGGTGGCTCAGTGGTAAAGAATCTGCCTGCAAGCCATGGTTTGGGAAGATGCCCTGGAGAAGGCAATGACAACCCACTCCAGTATTCTTGCCTGGGAAATCCCATAGACAGAGAAGCCCGGCAGGCTACAGCCCAGGGGTTGCAAAGAGTTGGACATGATTTAGTGACTAAACGTCAGCAGAAGCATACAGAAGTATGTATGTATTACACATAAAACAAATTATGGAGTCCCTTTATTATTATTGTCTTCTTTGGGAAGAAGACAATTATGGAGTCCCTTTATTATTCTTTTCTTCAATGGGAAATTGTGATCTTCCCATATTTATAGGTTTTTAAAAACAGAATATCTAATTTCAAGACAAATTGTGACATGCATATAGAAAGCTGGAATAAAATAGCCTTCTTCAGTAGTTTCAGTCCGCCCACCCACCATGAAATGGACCCAGAAGAGAATCATAATTTTCTCCCAATATATGAAAATCTCAAAATATGAAAAAGTTTTATTTGATTTTCAAAAATATGAAAATGATTTCAAAAAATATGATTTTCAAAATATGAAAGTATCTTACTAAGAGGAATATACTCAGGAAGTCTGGCAGAAATCAGCCTGATAATCTGCCCTAAAAAGAAGATCAAACATTGATCAGTGCAAAATACTTTGGAGAAAGTGTTAAGAAACCGCTAAATGAAAACAGACCATATTTCACATTTGGTAACAACTCATCTTTAATTACTCATTTGTCTTCAGAATGCAGAGCAGATGGAGGGTGTATAGAGTGCTATATGTTAAAACATTACATTGTTACATGTCATAGGACAAGAGAAGCAATCACAGGCTCCTTTCTATAATATAGATGTGAGTTGAGTTGAAGAAAAAGGATGGGGTCAGTCACATTCTGCTCATTTGTGCCCTGGAAGATCTGAACTGCTATAGGATTTGCTTCTTAACCAAATTAAAATGAATATTTGTATCTTTGAAATGTATCAAGGTGATCATAAGATCAGGACTTCCATTTTATGACTTTATGTGCAACAAACCCCAAACAGTTCAGGGACATGAATCTTAGGAGAGGCTATGGTTGTACATTAAATCTTAACCTCTTCAGAGTCTCTAACTGTGGCTTTCATTTGACTCTTGTCTTCTCCTTTGTCCAATGATTCAATCTTATCTTACATTTTCCTTGGGCAAGAACCCTTATTCTTGTTTGAAAGGCTTTCTTGAGATTCTGTAGAATCTTGTTGGAACCATTGGGATGTTTCTTATCCCCCAAGAGGGATCCTGTCTCTGTCTTCTGAGGAGCCTCTAGAGCTGAGGAAGTATCTTCCTGTTGGACACATATATGAAACCCTAATAAAATAGGTTTCTCTATTGGGCAGGATTCGTGGTCTGTCTTTTGGTGGAGAGCGTGTCCCTTCTTGGCTGCACTGTACACATCCTCATAGTCTCTGAATTGTTCCATACATGTATGACACTAATACCAGGAGTAAAAGCTGTTACCTTGAAACAACAGTCTAGACATACATAGTATTACTTGTTGAGTAACATTATGAGCATTACAAAACAAAACTAGAACTTTCTCATTTTTTCCCTTCCTTTCTCCAATGATTCTGTTCTAAAACCTTAAGTTGGAACAGGGCAAAGTATGTGGCTGTGTCCAAGATGGTTGGGGGAGGGGGTGCCCCAGTGAGCTAAGGTTGGGTTTTGGAGCACAAGTGGGAAGTAGGAGTTCATACAGTGGGAAGGGGGGCTTCTTTGTATTGGATGTCAGAACCGAAGGTGTGAGGAGTGGGGTGATAATAGATAGTAGCTCATTGAATAAAAAAATTGAGTCTATTCTGACATAAATAACTGGCATATAAATATTTGATGAGGAATAGGGTATTTATGTAGTTTTAGAATGGCTTTTCACAAAATATTTTTAATCACAAAAGGAAAGAGTAAATTTACAGTGGAGAAGCCTGTCATGCACCATTTTAATCAAGTAATCAATGTGAGCATCATTAGCAATTGGGACAAATTCAGCACCCTATAGGATGTAATCAGAGAAATAGGATGTTACATCCATCTATAATGTATAACCTGAATCTAATCATGAGGGAACATCAGGAAAATGCAGATTGAGAGATATTGTACAAAATAACTGGCCTGAAATCTTCAAAAGTGTCGGTGTCTTGAAAGTTAAGGGAAAATTGAAGAAATGTCCCAGACTGAAGAAAACTGAAAGAAGTATGACAGTTAAATGCAATACTTAATTCTGACTTAGGTCTTTTTGTTACAAAAGACAACTGTTGCAAACATTGGTAAACCTTGAATCATGTCTGTAGATTAGAAGATAATGTAGCAAAGTTCATCTCCTAATTTTTCCAGTTATGTTATGGTATGTACAAAAATGCCCTTGTCTGTAAGTAACACAGTAAAATGCTTGAGGGTGGCGAAGATCATGTCAGCAACTTCCTCTCAAAATTTTCAGGGATAAAGTATTCTTTGTTCGCAGGCATCACATTACAAGTGCTATTCTGGGATGACATGCTCTTGCTATATAGATGCTGACTGTGCAGTTCTTTCGTACTGGTTAATAGTAGCAACATACCCATTTTCCACACCATGTTCAAAGGTGAAATTGATTATGCAGTATATACTACATTACATCTAGGTTGGAGATTTGGAATTAGTCTAAGCATAAAGCAATTAGATGGACTTTAGAGTTTGGTTCTGTTTTGAATATAAATACTCATGAAAAGTAAAATGTTACATTGCCCTGTGGAAATACTTGGAAATACTTTGAAAATCTTTAAAACACTCACTATTAAAGGTAATTATTATTAACACAGGCTTGCATTTGCCCGCTCTGACCTGGAAGCTGAAATGAATTGTGACTAATGCCCCAACTGGTATTACCATATTACGGCAAAAGTGAAAGTGAAGTGAAGTCGCTTAGTCGTGTCTGACCCTTTGTGACCCTGTGGACTGTAGCCCACCAGGCTCCTCCGTCCATGGAATTCTCCAGGCAAGAATACTGGAGTGGGTTGCCATTTCCTTCTCCAGGGGATCTTCCTGACCCAGGGATTGAACCCAGGTCTCCTGCATTGCAGGCAGATGCTTTAACCTCTGAGCAACCAGGGAAGCCCATATATTATGGCAAGGATTAGATTATATCCATTGCTGTGAATGATTTCTTGTGAGATACCTGAGATCTGAATATCCAAAATCATACTCCAAGGGACTCCTGACACCAGACTTTTTTATATTATTATTACTATCATATAACTATTACCTTGGCAAGCTGGTCAAAATGAAATATTTTATTGGGAATCATTCCCTTGAATTCTGTTGTCTTCTTACGAGAAGATCATATTGCATAAGCTACTCAGTGTATGAGTACCCCCTAAGTTGACCATAGGTATATCATTTACCTGTCTAAAGAGCAGACTAGTAATGCGGAAGGCAGTCACAATATCTGTCAGTCGCAACCTTTGTAGAAATTCAATGGAATATTTAGCTCAAAGAATTTGGGGATATATATATATCAATTTTTGGTGAAATTGTTTAAAACTGCCAGAAGTTCTGGACTTTTTAATACTACCGTTGAAAACTAGAGAAGCTTTACTTACATTGCCATTACATTTCTTAGGATCATTTTCTGAGCCCTACCAATGTTTAATCTAGAACTCAAATCCAGAATCACATAGTAGTCAGTTTATTTTTCAGCTCATCTTTTGTCTAGACCAGACTATTAATAGAAATAAAGATACCTTTATTTCATTTTACCTAAAGATAGCTGTATTAATTAAATTTGTATTTGCAAACTACATTTCAAGGAACAAATGAAATAAAAGTGATAAATGCAATTATTATTATAAAAATTATAACAGAATCATTTAGATGAGTCATTTGAAAAGTCTTCATTAAACATGATTGGATATTATGTTTATTAATTCATTAAGCTCTATTTAAAATACCAAATAAATAAAATGCATTATTAATATGTCATAAACTAAATGGAATAATACCACACAGACCTATTATTTTTAAAGTTCCTCGCAAATATCAACTAATTCATGTTTATTATTCTTTCAAGGACAGCTTGTATGATTTAACAGGAACGGTTATGGTAATTTTATTTGCCATAATATGAAATTCTTACTACAACATCTGAACTGTTTTTATTTTTCAGTGTGATTTTCCTTCCTTGAACTAGCATGTGCTTATCATAAGATATAGATGCCTATAAATATAAAAATAAAATCATTATTAATCATTACAAATCAAAGCAAACCTATGTTAACACTTTGGAATTTTTAACTTAGCCTCCTAGGCTCATATCAGTGAACTGTGTGTGTATTTCTTTTACAAAATTAAAGTCTTAGGTTATATTGCCTTATATGTCACATTCACTTAAATACATTAAGTATTATTAATTATGAGTCTGGAATATTCTAGTGGCAGGTCATAAGGAAATGAGAAACTACAAGAGCCCATTAAGAGTATCCACAAGGCAGTTTAGAGCTAAAGCTACAGCAGCGTCAGAATCCAACCGGCCTAATGTCAGACAATTTGAGCATTAAGTTAATAAGCTGTAATCAATCCAAACACATCGACTGTGTTTAAAATCCATGGATTCACAATTTTAAAACATTTATTGTTTATCATTGCAGGGTGCTTGTGAATCAATTCATTGTTTTTAAAAAACTTAGAGAGTTTTTTATCTTGTTTTATCTGTTATCTCCTTAATCATGGGGTAACCAAACAGTATATGTGCAGATCTTGACTATTCTTTCTTATAACAGAATAATCTTTGAGGATATGATTTTCAGAGCATCCCATGACATGAACGATAATCTCACAAAGCTCTTTGAAGGTCTCCCCTGGTGGCTCAGACAGTAAAGAATCCACCTGCGATGCAAGAGATGCGGGATCAGTCCCTGGGTTGGGAAGATCCCCTGAAGAAGGAAATGGCAACCCACTCCAGTATTCTTGCCTGGGAAATCCCATGGACAGAGGAGCCACATGGGCTGCAGTCCCTGGGGTCACAAAGAATCAGACACAATTGAGTGAGCACACACATGCACTTTAAGTGGATCATAAGATCTAAGACCTATAAACTGTATCACCTTGGAAAAGACCTGAATCCATTTAGAATTTTTGTGTCCCAACTTATTACATTTTTCTCCAAACCTGTCAGTTTTCCAAACTCCAATTATTAACTAATCTACCTTTTTCATTACAGTGTATTTCACTGTAATGTTCACTGTTCTGTTGCTATATTCAAACATACTGTGTGCAATTTGTGTTCCCCATTATGTCCCTGAGCTCATCTTGTGCTAAGGTGCTTCAGTCGTGTTCAACTCTGTGTGACCCCATGGACTGTAGCCCACCAGGCTCCTCTGTCCATGGCATTCTTCAGGCAAGAATACTGGAGTGGGTTGCCATTTCCTTCTTCAGTGATAGCCTTAGGTTTCACCTATTTGTCAGTTAAGTGTCTCCCTCATTTAGTTCCTCTATTTTTGTTTTGCTTTTGTTTTTTTAATTTCTTTTTTTCCCTCTCCACCTCTCTCTCTCTCATTGGAGAATTTCTCAAATGTCTGATCCTTAAGTAACCATTTGTATATAAACTCTTTAAAAGAGCTGATTGGATAATCTGGATATAGGGTCAGTTGGGTTTCACCAGCAGCAGTAGGTCTTGTCTTTTTGTTGGATCAGCTTCTACAAGAATAAGTCTTCCAGTCTTCTGCCTTATGTGGTTGGCTGCCAGCTTTCTAGAAGCCAGCAGAAGAGCTTTCCTTGAGACTAGGGGTGGGGTATCTAATTCTCCTTTCACAAGCTTTATGCCACCATGTTTTCCACTCTACTCCATCTTCAGAGGGTACCTGGATTCCTTCAATTCCTGATGCTTTTCATTTACATATAGGAATGCTTTTTTTTTTCCTTTTTGGCTTCCCTTTCTATGTGCATAGTTATTAGATTTCTAAGATGTTCACTTCCTAAATCAGATATAACTAGAAAGTTTTCTGCTTCCAACCAACTGTTCTTATCTCTGCTTATTTTTGTTTAAGTTTGAGGTCTCATGCCTTTTCTTTCTACTGTTTAAAACTGTTGCTTAATTAGGTTTTGCACTGTTAGATATAATTTTTAAAATAAGGTAAAATCATGATTTTCAACTTGTTAACATTTTTATTTAACTTGTTAATGAGGAAACTAGCGAGACTTTACAACCAGTTGGAAGAACAAAGGAACATATTTATAATTAGGATTATTGAAACGTATATGCAAGTAGAAGTAAAACTAGCTTCTTCCACAGTGAGTGAGGAGAATCAATGGAACCTCTACCAGACAGGACAAAATGTGCATGCTTACAAACCAGGATCATTGTGCATTGCCATTAGTTATCTGCAAATTTACAGAGCTATAAAACAACCTCCACAGAATCAGGAATTGCAGAGGTGTGGTTAAAAAAAAAAAAGTGTTTCCCAATGAATTACAATTTTTCCCTTACTGGGGGTAAACAAGGATAAGGGCAAGAATTCAACCAAGTTTTTTTTCCTTTTTTTCCAGATAGGCTCAATATGATGAAATGAATCCTGCATGTTTTCCTCTCAATCCAAAGTAATCAGATTTAAAGTTTTAGTAGAGCCTATTGATAATATAATAAAACTGACATGACTTCTATTTCTCTGCCATGTGTTTTCATACTCTCCTTGTTTCTCCCTCTTATTTTAATGTCAGAGGTGCCATAAAAAAATTATTAAATTAGAAGTATCTAAATTCAAATACTCTTAAAAATATCTCATCTATGTGGTTTTACCAACATTTGAACAATAATTGAAAAGATTTTCACTTATAAAGGAAGGCTCTACTTCACTCAAGACCTGTCACAGCTAGAGAAGAATAATTTTTCCAGCACCTTCTGCAAGGTGTGGGATTATTCTATCTGTGCACCAGATCAAAAAACTAGATGAAACACATCACTGAATATTTTTATTCCTGAAGTGGCTGGTGAAAGTCATTGTCCTGGCCTGGTCAGAATTATTACTTGCCTTAACATGCCACACCTATATGGTCTGCTCATTCTTCTCATCTATTCTTATAGCCCAGCCTGTCATCATTGTTCCTCTTCTTTTCAGAAATTATTCATCTGTAGTCCAAAGTTACTCTTCAGTGCATAAAACTCTTTCTGCGTCCACCATCACCAGATGAGAAAATATATTCCTATTGTTTGCGCTACTTCTTTTTCTGATTGCCAGTACACAAATACAGGGCAAAGCAAAACTTACAGAATATGTGAAAATAGACTTTTTAAAAAATATTTATGCTTTTTACAGTCCTCTCCTTGAGTCTTCTACTAAGGCTGCAAAAGAAGTTTGCAACCCTTCATGGTTGTACGTATTAAAAAAAAAAAAAAAAAACACACAAAAACAGGCAAATAAGACTTTTGTGCTGAGCTGTGCCTCAAAGTCTCATTGATTTTTCCAATCACTTTCCTCTGTGATAGTTTTCCTGTCTCACAGAGCAACTCCCTTTCCCTCAGCTGTAGCAACTGGCAGTAAAAGCTGTCATCTTGCAACAAAATGCAATTTAAACATAGTTCATTGCCTGCTCCAAAATTTCTATAAAATCTGGACTTAAGGTTCATAGTTTGGCTGGAACGAGGCTTGGAGAATATTAAAATAGTTCTTATAATGACACTTTTACATATAACAGAGGGGAAAGAAACAATTGTTGATAACAGAGAATGGGAGGGAACCAAGCAGTAAGTATTACTGGGAACAGGGATGTCTGTTCCTCTCCTCCTCCCATCCCAGCTACCTCTAGGCTCGGCAGCTGACTTTATCATTTGAAGCACAACTCAAAGAGAAGAATGTGGCTGGGGTTTTATAGAGGCCAAGTCTATGGAAGTAATGAGGACAGATGTTATCTTGGAGTGGGTTTTATCCTGCAATATCCAAACACAGGGTGGTCATTTGCACTTAGCCATTTCTCATTTTTAGGAATGAAAAAGAAAATGGAGAGGGGGGAATTCTCAACCTTCACTGTGTCCTAACTTCTGGGAATACAGAGCCCATATGAAGTTTAACATTATTACTGTTCACATGTGGTTTATATACTTGGTCTTTTTAGAAGGACACCATAACCTAGCCCCTGATTTTCAAGTGTAATAAGACAAATAGGACTTAACTTCCCACTAGGGTAAATGTGCTGTTAAAGATAAACAAAGATGGGCACTGGTTAAAGGCAGCCAAGACAGATTTTTTTTTTTAATTTTTATTTTATATTGGTGTATAGTTGATTAATGATGTTCTGTTCATTTCAAGTGTATGTAAAGTGATTCAGTTGTACATATACATGTATCTATTCTTTTCCAAATTCTTTTCCCATTTAGGTTGTTAAATAATGTTAAACAGAGTTGGTTGTATATGATAAATATAGCAGTGTTTATTGCAGTAGGGAAGAGTCTTGTGGAAACGGAGCTCAGTTTCACCAGACTAAAAGGCAGGAAACTTTTTTTTTTTTAATTTGAGTGTAATTGCTTTAAGATGCTGTGTTAGTTTCTGCTCAGCTGTATGTATATGTATATCCCCTCCTTCTTTAACCTTCCTTGCACCTTGCCCCCTATCTCTCTCTTCTAGGTCATCCCAGTGTACCAAGCTAAGATCTCTGTTAGGTATCACACCATTGTAGTCAGAATTGCGATCATCAAAAAATCTACAAACAATTCTGGAAAGGGTGTGGAGAAAAGGGCCCCCTCTTGCACTACGTGTGGGAAGGTAAATTGATACAGCCACTACAGAGAACAGTATGGAAGTTCCTTAAAAAACTGAAAATAGAACCACCATATGACCCAGCAATCCCACTCCTGGGCATATACCCTGAGAAAACCATAATTCATAAAGACACATATTTTCCAATGTTGAATGCAGCTCTATTTACAATAGCCACGACATGGAACCTTTTTAAAAGCTAAGGTATTCTGAAGGAAAGACACTGAAGGGCAGTAAGCAGGAGGTGGTTTGGTCCATGTAACTGGGCCATCTGGGTATGACACTTATCTGTAGGAAAACAAATTTTCTCTCTTTAAAAACAGGGAATGCTATGAGTTAGAGCACCGTGCCCACAAGGATAGGCCCTTACGTTCCCAAAGGAATGAGAAGAGCTATTTCCTTGAATGTTTGCATCTCAAAGAGAGTAGGCTCCTAAGTCTTTGAGAAGATGGTTTAAGTAGTAGATTTACATCTCAAAGGGCAGATAAAAGATTTACAGATGTTCCCTGACTTGCAATATTTTGACTTACAATTTCTTGACTTTAGTATGGTGTGAAGGCAATGTGTATTCAAAAGAAATTTTACTTTAAATTTTGAATTTTGGTCTTTCCTAAGCTAAAAATATGCAATAAGATATTCTCTCCTAACACTGGGCAATGGCAACCAACCACAATTCCCTGTCAATCACAAAAGAAACAATTCAAACACTTACAGCCATTCTACACCCATACAAACATTTGGATTGTTGTTATTTAGTTGTTCTTTTACCTTTAGTATAGTATTTAGTAAATTGTATGAAATATTCAACACTTTATTATAAAATAGGGTTGATGTTAGATGATTTTGCCCAACTGCGAGCTAATGTAAGCATTCTGAGCACTGTTAAGGTAGCCTGTGCTTAGCTATGACATTCAGTAAGTAAAGTGTGTTAAATGCATTTTTGACTTACAGTATTTTCAATTTTTGATAGGTTTACCAAGATGTAAGTCCATCTAAAGTGAGGTAGAGCTCTGTAATCAGAAGCTTTCTCAACTATCTACTCTATCTGGGAGTTCAGAGGCCTACAGCCTATTCTTATGTTTTGACTAGAACAGATAAATAAGTTCTCCTAGCATCACTGAATTTTCTTAGACAGGTGTTTTAAGGGGGGCTGGGTTCATCCTAGGGACACAGCCTTAGGCTGCTTGAAACCATGCCAAAGTTCATAGTACAGGAGATTGGATAGACTGGTTATGTTCTGAGAGTATTTTGCAATTCTCAGTAGAAATGCTTTTTTACTCTAACCCACAGATGACCTCATTGAGGAAATGGTGGACATTTGCAGTGAAAGAATATCTTTCAAGCACATTATATCCCCATAAGCTTCTCAAAGACTCAACTAAGCCCAAGAATTCCCAGAAAATTAACCCTGTTCAGTCAATCGAACCACATAAGCATTGGACGAGGTAGTACCCTAAGATTTCATGGAGCTCAACACATTGTAAAAAAGCAAAAACAAAAACTGGTGTGATCTACTTTCCCAAATTCCAAACTTCTCCAACTTCATGATGTGTGTGTGTGTGTGTGTGTGTGTGTGTGTGTGTGTGTGTGTTTTCCTTTCAGGATGTACAGTATATGCCCAACCCTTAGTGTTGTTCTCACAACCTTGACTTAGGAGTTTGCCTGGACTACTGTATATTAGAATACTGGCCCTGGGCTACACTTGGAGCTGATATCTACTCCCAAAGAGCTACTAATTCCTTTAAAACAGTCTGGTATTTAATATGCTGTCTCTTGATTTATAATATTTCATTAAAAGCAGTAACAACAGCAGCAGCAAAATGCCTAGTGTTGCTTGTCTTACCTCTCCTCTGTCAGCATGAGAGAGTCATCTCTGTCTCACTAGCAAAGAAGAAGGAAGTCACATAAGTGATGTCCAAATTTTGGTGAGAAGGTGTATTCATAGTTGGGCATGTCTCCAGCGATTCTGACTTTTAGTATCATAGCCAGTGTAAGATTTAGAACGTGAATTGCTGGGCCCTGCATCCACTTTAATTTATGTAACAGTCATTAACTGGTCAAGTCATTTTCAGAGGCAGAGTCTGATATAGATTTTTTTCTCTTAGAATGTCAGAAGAATATCTCCATAATCATATAATCATTTATTTGATATTGTTATTGAGAGGAAAACAAAAAATTAAGTAATCGTTTAGCTTTTATAAAAGAAGCAGATACTGACACCCCAGCACATATAGGTGAGACTGTCCAGACAGTGGATAATTTCTACATTTCATCAAATGATTCTGATGCAGACATTTTAAGTCCACACACTGGGAAAGAACTCTTTCAGACCCTTTTCCACCTCTGACCAGAGAAGCTTTTGCTCAAGTTTGCATACAAACATCTTTAACTGATGTGTGTGTGTGCTTAGTCACACAGTTGTGTCCAACTCTTTGCGACCCTGTGAACCATAACCTGCCAGACTCCACTGTCCATAGTTTTCCAGGCAAGAACACTGGAGTGGGTTGCCATTTCCTACTCCAGGGGATCTTCCCGACCCAGGGATTAAACCTGTGTCTCCTGCATTGGCAGGCAGATTCTTTACCACCACACCACCTAAGAAGCCCTGTCTAACTGATCCTTGTTGTTCAGTAGCTCAGTTGTGTCCAACTGTTTGTGACCCCATTGACTGCAGCACCTCAGGCTTTCCTGTCCTTCACTATCTCTAGTTCTTCTTTGCTTTCTGCCACTAGAGTGGTTATTCAAATTTATTTGAAGATTTTTACATATTTATAATATTTATTCCACCCATTTAAAAATATTACAAAGTTCTTCTTGATTTATTTTTCTTAGTAAATATTTGTAGTTTTTAAAATGCGAGATCTAAGGATATCTTATTTATTGCTATATATTTTAAGTTTTGATGCAATCACAAAGGAGTCCATTTTAAATTATATTTTAACCAGCTATTTCTAATAATATCCAGATTTTTAAAATATTTATTTGTATTGGAGTATTGGAGTATTTGTATACAAATACGTATTTGTATTGGATTCTGAGCCAGAACCACACGGATAAGCTGCTTCTAGATTTCTTACTCCCCAAAAGTCTGTAAGCTAATCAATATGTGTGGTTTTAAACTGCTTCATTTTGGTGATAGTTATACAGCAATGAATATCTAATACATTCCCCGCCCCGCTTTCCCCCAACCAAATATGTCTCAGGGCAAGAGGAACTCATATCTTAAGGAACTGAATCAGGCTGGGAATGTTAAGGGTGACTGGAGGTCATAAAAGTACAAGAAGAACATGAGTCACTATTTCTGCAAAATAGTAGATTTGGTGATAGAGTTAATTATCATAGCTTCTGAGTCTTACCAAACCTCAACTACTGATAATTATAACATTGGTATAATAGAATTGAAACTTGAATGTTTAATAGATCTTGGGAGAAAGTTAACTTCCAAGTAACTTCCAAGATTTCCAGGAAAAAATTAGGGGCCTGAAGATTTGTTGGTAATTTACAAGATTTCCAGGAACAGATTAGGGGGCTGAAGGAGGCTGAGCGATATTACAGAATCAGTAGGTAGAGATAAGTTGTTATTCACAGATGGAGAAGCTAGCAGGACAGAGGAGAATTTCTTTGGAGATGATGCAAACATCTTTGTAAACTTCAATGGATCAGCGAAGGGTTCAATCAACAGTAAAGTTTTCGGTGAGCAAAGAGATCCAGGCCAGAGCTCTGACCATGTGATTGCAGACTAATTCCATTAATAGCTTACATAAATGCAGACTCTAATTCAGAAGGTGTAACAAGAGGCCAGAGAGTCTGCATATGAGTAACAAACTGCCAATAGGAAATGGAAGGCCCTTTTGGATTTTTGGGGTTTTTTTGCCTGACAGCATGTGAGATGCTGAAATTCCTAGGTAACTGAGTGGTAGAGAATCCCCCTGCCAATGCAGGAGATACAAGTTTGATCTCTGGGTCAGGAAGATCCCCTGGAGTGGGAAATAGCAGCCCACTCCAATATTCTTGCCTGAAATATCACACGGACAGAGGATCCTGGTAGGCTACAGTCCATGGGGTCGCAAAGAGTTGGACATGACTGAGCACATGTGAGACCTTAGTTCCCTGACCAGGAATCAAACCTGCACTCCCTACCCTGGAAGCCCTAAAAATACAGAGTCATATACACTGGACTTCCAGGGAAGTCCCAGGAAATGGAAGGGTTTGATTCTGTAGGGTAGCATTTTTTTCTCAGAAGATCTCGGGGCTGGGAAGAAGTTACATTAATAGGACTGATAATTAGAGAAAGGAAAGAAGATTCCATCCTAATATGGGCTGTGCAGGTAAAAAAAAAATTTCTAAAAGGGTCACCCATAATTCTACCAACATTGAAGATACTGGGAATGGAGGATGAAAGTAACAAGGGAAAGGAAACAATTTGCAATAGCTGCAAAGAATGAACAATATGGTAATGAAATGTGTCCTGACAGTGAGGTCCCATGGACTGCATAGATAGGGTTTCTTTGAGCCATACCACAGTCATGGGAATGAGACTGGAAACTCCATCCCTTAAAAATGCATAGCATACAAATATATATATATACATACATACATGTACACATATATGTAGTAGAGCAACGGGATATAGTGCCAGAAATTACATACTACTGTGAACTTTTATCTTTCAAAGAGACCCTGGGGCAGCCAAGATTGGCAACTGGAGAGCAAACTGCATAGAACAATTAGACAAGGGAAGTACATTGTTTGTGTAGTTTTTAGGGCTTGTGAAATGGAACTACAAATACATTTTTTTTTTTTACAAAGTATAGTTAATTTACAATGCACTGGTAATTTCTGCTGTACAGTGAAGTGATTCAGTTATACATCTATATATATGTGTGTGTGTGTATATATATATATACACATTATTTTTTATATTCTTTTCCACTCTGGTTTATCATGGAATACTGAATATAGTTGTCTGTGCTGCGCAGTAGGACCTTGTTGTTTATCCATTCTATTTGTCATAGATCACATCTGCTAACATCACCCTCCCACTCCATCCTTTCGCTAACCTCGTCCCCCTTGGCAACCACGAGTCTGTCGTCTATGTCCATGAGTCTGTTTCTGTTTCATATATGGGTTCATTTGTGTCATATTTTAGATTCTACATGTAAATGATATCACATGGTATTTGCATTTCTCTTTCTGACTTACTTCATTTAGTATGATACTCTCTAGTTGCATCCATGTGGCTGCAGATTAATTCCTTATTTTTTTATGACTGAGTATACAAATCATTTTCTCCCAGGTTTCATGGGATGTGATTTTAGGTGACAGTTCATCATGGTGGCAGACTGGACATGACAGTCTTCCCTCTTAAAGGAAGCTTAGACAAGCTATGTTGAATGAGAGGATTTAAAATGCATTTTATTATTCTCGAGCATTTTATCTCTCGTTCCAGGCTTTTGGCAGGTAGTTAAGACTCCATGCAAATCATTTTAAAATAAAGAGAGTCATGTGCTCACTGACTGTGTAGTGTGCAGGCTTATGAATATAGCTCGGTGTCATTTTCTAATATAATGAGCAAGAATATGGTGTTGACTGAACCTTGGACTAAAAAGAATTCAGAAATACCTGTTGTTTCATTCTTACCACATGCAATGTTTAACCTTTCTGAAAGAAAACTTTCATTCCAGACAAACAGACATGCTTAAGGTATAAATAAATTTTGTTATTATATCATCATTTTAAACTTTTTCTAAATGATCAGAGCATGATAAATACATGGCTAGATATCATTTAATGTGTCTATCAGATATTTCTATTAATTCTTTTATTATATATTGATTAATTACTTGTTCTGTGTGACTTGTTCTGTTGATATTGAGGTAAATAAAATGTGATTACTTTCCCAAGAAGTTTAAAATCTATTAAGGAGTCAGCAAGGAAAAATTTACACAGCAGTGTAATAAATGCTATGTTAAAGACAAACATGATGGGGGATAATTCCTCTACAATAGAAGAAATTTTGGGGTGGCCAAATCTTTGGCTAATACGGAAGTCTATAGGTGGGAAAAAATATATTTTTATGTATTAATACTTACCACCAAAAACATGTTGCTGGGGCAATCTCAGAAGGATCTAAAGAGTATAAATAATTATATACTGAAAACAGATTATTATCTACTTGAGTAGTATGAGATTAGTTGTTGCAACTATTACATAAAATATATTGAATAAAATATAGTCATTTAGATTTAAAATTATACATGGCCTTATTTCTTATATACCACAAAAATTTCAAATGGATTTAAATTGTTAAAAAAAAAAACACAGCACCATGAAAGGACATGATGAAATAATGGTTTTAGTTTTATATTTTCTTAGTGAAGGAGACAGTTTTAAGGGAAAAGTGAAAAGAACAGATAAAATGAAGTTTAGTGCTCTGCTGTGTAGGGAAATGTAGAAGACCTTAAATAGCTAAAGCAGTCTTAAAAAGATAGATCCCACAAAATTAAATGTCAGCAAGCAACACAACTTAGAAAATGGGCAAAAGATTTTAAGAGATGTTTCACTAAAGATGGTATGTAGGTAATATGTCTCATCTATCCCTATGACAGCATAAAATGGCATAGAAACTTCGCAAAATATTTTTGTAATTTATTAAAATGCTAAAATTACACCTATGGTCTCATAAGTGTTTACTCAGACATTAAAGTTTATGTTTATACAAAAGCTTGTCATGAACATTCACACAAGGTTTATTTGTAATAAAGAAAACCAGCAATTAAACCAAATGGCTTTACTGATACACAGTACAAACAGGTGAATCTCAAGGAAAATAATACCAAAGGAAAGAAACCAGAGGAAAAACAAGGGTATATGCTTATGATGCCATTTAGATTAAACACTGGGGCATGCAATCTAATATATAATAACAGAAAGTAGACCAGTGGTTGCATGAGAGAGGGGGACTGGGGAAGGGTGGGAGGAGGAATTGCAAAGAGATAATTAGAAACTTTTGAGAGTAATTTATATGCTCATTATCTTTTTTAAAAAAATACTAAATTTTTTTTTATTGCAAAATAGTTGATACACAATGTCATGTTCATTTCTGCTGTAGAGAAGGCTGACTCAGTTTTATGTAAACACACACATTCTTTTTCATATTATTTTCCATTGTGATTTATCAAAGGATATTGAATATAGTTTCCTGTGCTATACAGTAGGGCCTTCAGTTCAGTTCAGTTGCTCAGTCCGACTCTTTGTGACTTCATGGACTGCAAAACGTCAGGTCTCCCAGTCCATCACCAACTCCCAGAGCTTGCTCAGATTCATGTCCATCGAGTCATGATGCCATCCAGCCATTTCATCCTGTGTCGTCCCCTTCTCCTCCCACCTTCAACCTTTCCCAGCATCAGGGTCTTTTCTAATGAGTCAGCTCTTCGCATCATGTGGCCAAAGTATTGGAGTTTCAGCTTCAGCATCAGTGCTTCCAATGAACACTCAGGACTGATTTCCTTTAGGATGGACTGGCTGGATCTCCTGGCAGTCCACGGGACTCTCAAGAGTCTTCTCCAACACCACAGTTCAAAAGCATCAATTCTTCAGTGCTCAGCTGTTTTTATAGCCTAACTCTCACATCCATACATGACTACTGGAAAAACCATAGCTTTGACTAGATGGACCTTTGTTGGCAAAGTCAAGTCTCTGCTTTTTAATAGGCTGTCTAAGCTGGTCATAGCGTTTCTTCCAAGGAGCAAGCATCTTTTAATTTCATGGCTGCATTCACCATCTGCAGTGATTTTGGAGCTCCCAAAATAAAGTCTGTCACTGTTTTCCATTATTTCCCCATCTATTAGCCATGAAGTGATGGGACCAGATGCCATGATCTTAGTTTTCTGAATGTTGAATTTTAACCCAGCTTTGTCCCTCTCCTCTTTTACTTTCATCAAGAGGCTCTTTAATTTCTCTTCACTTTCTGCCATAAGGGTGGTGTCATATGCATATCTGAAGTATTGATATTTCTTCTGGCAATCTTGATTCCAGCCTGTGCTTCATCCATTCCAGCCTGGCATTTTGCATAATGTACTCTGCATATAAGTTAAATAAGCAAGGTGACAATATGCAGCCTTAATATACTCCTTTCCCAATTAGGAACCAGACTGTTATTCCATGTCCAGGTCTAACTGTTGCTTCTTTATCTGCATATATATTTCTCAGGAGGCAGGTAAGATGGTCTAGTTTTCACACCTCATTAGAATTTTCCAGAGTTTTTTGTGATCCACACAGTCAAAGTCTTTATTGTAGTCAATGAAGCAGAAGTAGATGTTTTTCTAGAACCCTCTTGCTTTTTCTATACTCCAAGAGATGTTGGCAATTTGATCTCTGGTCCCTCTGCCTTTTCTAAATCCAGTTTGAACATCTGGAAGTTCTTGGTTCAAGTCTAACTTGGAGGATTCTGAGCATTACTTTGCTAGCATGTGAAATGAGTGAAATTGTGCAGTAGTTTGAATATTCCTTGGCACTGCCTTTCTTTGGGATTGGGATGAAATCCCATTGCCTTTTTTTTTTTGGACTGAAAACAGTGACAAATCTTTTTTGTATAGTTCTATGTATTCTTGCCATCTCTTCTTAATATCTTCTGCTTCTGTTAGGTCCATGCTATTTCTGTCCTTTATTGTGCCCATCTTTGTATGAAATTTTCCCATGGTATCTTTAATTTTCTTGCAGAGATATCTAGTCTTTTCCATTCTATTGTTTTCTTCTATTCCTTTGCATTTATCACTTAGGAAAGCTTTCTTATCTCTCCTTGCTATTCTTTGGAGCTCTGCATTCAGATGGATTTATCTTTCCTTTGCTCCTTTGCCTTTTGCTTCTTTTCCTTTGTCTTTTGCTTCTTTTCCTTTGTCAGTTATTTGTAAGGCCTCCTAAGGCAACCATTTTTCCTTTTTGCATTTCTTCTTCTTGGGGATGATTTTGATCACCGCCTCCTGTACAACGTAATGAAAGTTGTTTTTTATCAACTCTATGTGTGTTAGATTGTATCTGCTAATCCCAAACTCCTAGTCCATCCCACCCTCACCTCCTTCCCCCTTGGCAACCACAACTCTAATCTCTATGCCTGCGAATCACTTTCTGTTTCATAGATTCAGTTATTTTGTGTCATATTTTAGACTCCACATATAATTGATATTAAAAGATGATTGTCTTTCTGACTTACTTCATTTAGCGTGGTAATCTCTAGGTCCATCCTTGTTGCTGCAGATGACATTATTTCCTTATTTTTGTGGCTGAGTAATAGTCCATTGTATATATGTACCACATCTTTTATATCCACTTTTATATCCCATGTCTTGGCTACTGTAAACAGTGTTTCTATGGATATTGTGGTGCATGTTTCTTTTTGAATTATTGTTTTGTCTGTGTATATGCCCAGGAGTGGGATTGCTAGATCATATGGTAATTTCATATGAAGCTGAAGCTCCAGCACTTTGGCTACCTGATGCGAAGAACTGACCCATTGTAAAAGATCCTGATGCTGGGAAAGATTGAAGGTGGGAAGAGAAGGGGACAGCAGAGGATGAGATGGTTAGATGGCATCACCAACTTGATGGACATGAGTTTGAGCAAGCTCTGGGAGTTGGTGATAGACAGAGAAGCCTGGCGTGCTGCAGTCCATGGGGTTGCAAAGAATCGGACATGACTGAGAGACTGAACTGAACTGAACTGGTGGGAATTTTATTTTTAGTTTTTTGAGGAACCTCCATACTGTTTTTCATAGTATGCAACAAATTACATTCCCACCAACAAGGTAAGAGAGTTTTCTTCTTCCCGTAACCTCTCTCAGCATTTATATTTATAGAATTTTTAGGGAATTTCCTCGTGGTCCAGTGGTTAGGATTCCAAACTTTCACTGCAGGGGGCCCAGGTTCTGTCCCAAGTCATGGAACTAAGATCCTGCAAGCCACTTGTTGCAACCAAAAAGAAATTTTTTTTTAATTGTCGCTTTTTAAAAGATGCCATTTGGACGAGTGTGAGGTGGCATCTCATTATAATTAGCAGTGTTGGAACATCATTTCATGCTTGCTTGTCATCTGTATGTCTTCTTTGAAGAAATGTCTATTTAGGCCTTCTGGTCCTTTTTCAATTGACCTGTTGTTTTACTGTTGCTGAGTTGTATGAGCTGTATATTTTGGAAATTTAAACCTTGTTGGTCACATAATTTCAAATATTGTCTTCCATAGACTGTCTTTTTGTTTTGTTTATGACCTATGCTTATTGTTTTGGTTGTGGTCCATGGTTTCATAGGTGTATACATATTTCAAAACTTATCAAATATTTCTTTTAATTATGTGGGTTTTATTGTATGCCAGTTATTGTATGCTAGATAGAACTATTAAATTATATTTTATGCTAGATAGAACTATTAAATTATATTTTTTATTCAAAGATTTGTCCTATGGCAAATATTATTTGTATTAGGATATACATATATGTGTATATAGAGAAATAGAGATACATGTTTTGAGTTACTTTCATTTTTGTGCCTATTAACTGTGCTACTCAGTAGGGGTAGATTTTTAACTTATCACATGCATTTCTATTATTAGGTACTCTGATAAATATATATATATATGTATCAAATATATAGTATATATAATCTGATTTATATGGTGAACCTCAGGGCGTAGCCATATATTCATTGGCCAAGTAGTAACAGCAGCTCAATTAAAAATTGTTGCATTTCATTCAATTGTCAATTCTGTTTACTTTCAGTTGTGCTCAGATCAACAGGAGTTATAGGAAGGAGGATCTCCAGAGCTTACACAACTGATCATGTGTGTGTATGTGTGGTGGGTAGGACTTCAATGATTTTAAGTCTCTAACCAGAACTAGAACCCTGTATGTGGTATACTTACATAGCCAGGCCTGTGGGAGTCACAGTGGTCTGCTGAAGTGGTATGGAAATTAATACAGTGCTTTCCAAATCAGAACACACACTTACTTTAATCAGACGTTTGTCTGTGATGAGAAGCAAGATGATCCAAATAAAAGCATTAAACAAAGACCCCAGGGTCATTAATGCTTCAGGCCTTTCAACTAACACACACAGATATACAGAAGCCTCATCAGCAGGCAGGGCTAGGTTTTCTCTCTACTCTAAGGGGTGTCTTGTAGAGGGCTTGGAGAACAAGCACCTCCTTCTCTCTATACCCTTATTTAAGCAGGCTTTTAAAAGCTAGAAAGGAGAGCACAGACCTTGATGTGACTGATTTTGCTGGCGATATGGATGTCATGTTTGCTGTGCCTACATAGCTCTGTTTCTAAAATAATAGACCTGCATTGTGTGTTGTCATGGCTGTCTCTTTCCTTCTCTTTCATTTCTTTTATTGTCTTTGAAGTGACTTTGATGTGTGAATGCAAAGGAACACATGAAGAGGAGCGGGGGAGTGGCTTGGAGTGCCCTGTAGGCTATGGGTTGTTTGTCCATCAGACAGAATCACACTCGGCCTTAGAAAACTTGCAAAGCCACCAGCAAGGTTCTAAAAGACTTCTTTTTTTTCTTTAAATCATCAATACATGTGAGCCTTTTCATAGAGTGTGTTTGTAATTAATGGGAGGCCTATGGTATCCTTAGAAAAGGGTTTCCCTGGTGGCTCAGATGATAAAGAATCTGCCTGCTATGCAGGAGATCCATTTTTAATCTCTGGCTTGGGAAGATCCCATGGAGAATAGAATGGCTACCCCCTCCAGTATTCTTGCCTGGAAAATGCCATGGACAGAGGAGCCTGGCAGGCTACAGTCCATGGGGTCTTGAAGAGTCAGACATGACTGACAGACTCACACTTAGGGTACCCTTCCTCTAAAAGATGTGTATACATGAAGCTAGGCCTTGGAATTGCTAGGTGTTTGCCTTAAAACCACTCCCAGAAACAGCTTCAGTTCTCAGGCCAGGGACAGAGTCAATCACAGCTCACATGGCCACATGATGCTTCAGAAGAGCCAGGCTGAAACTGTGGGACAAGGACATGTGCAGGGTCCCAGAGTCCCAGCTACTGCCTTAGCGTTTCTATATATACACTCACATTTCACCCTCATCCCATCACTGGGAAGGAGCATATCATTTAGAGCCTCATGATTTGACCCAAAAATCCTTAGGATAGAGGTGTATTTCTTTCTCATGTAGGGTTCTTGGTAAGAGTCCAAGGCAAGTGTGAAGGCTCCGTCAAGTCAGTGGAGTTAAAGGCATTTTTTAACTTTATGTTTTGCTCTGCCTAGCACATGGCTTCTATCCTCCAAGTCACACAATAGCTTCTAGATCTCCACCTATTATGACTGCATCCCAGGTAGGAATAATGAAAGGACAAAATGAGCAAAAAGAGCTTCTTGAAGCCCCATTTTGTGACTTCTACCTGTCTCTTAGTTGCAATTATTATCATTACAAATTAAAAGATTATGTTCTCTGACCGAACAACTGGGGGGGGAAAGATAATGAATAGATATGTAGCAGTCTCTGGCCAGACAGGAATAAGTATCCCATTAAAAATTGAGTTTTGGTGGGATAAATGAACTAGACCAAGGTCATCACTGAGCCAGAAATGGTGACAGACTTTTCACGAGGAGAGTCAGTGTGTGAGTCGCCGAGGTCAGAGCTTGAATCTCAGCGGGCCTGATGCTTGTTTGAGCTCCTCTTCCATTGCAGTTAACAGGGGCTGAGTCACAGAAGTCAATTAGAATTAAAATATTTGGATGGAGACAAACCAGACAGTCACTGTGTGCAGAGAATGTGGACTGAGTGGATGTGCAAAGGGAATGTGAACAAGAACTGTCACCTATCTGGACTATCTTTCCCCCCAAATAGCCCCATAAGCCTACAACCATACCTCACATCATAAAGGGATTTGACAAAGGTGAAGAGGAATTCTGTGAATGCTAAGCTGGTGCCTACATCAGCATGGAGTGGGAAAGAGGGTACCTAAGCGACCTTTTGAAAACCCAGTGTGCCTTGAGCTCAGCGAGACCATCAAGAGGGACTGTCACCACAAATCTTAGAAATGTCTGGTCTGTATGAAGATGCTTGAAGCTGCAGTCACATCATCCCATGCTTCAGGTCAGCTACCAATGATGAGTATGTTTATAGCCAACCTTCTGTACCCAAATCCTAACTGGATTTTGAAAAATCAATGATAAGAGGTATCTCCAGGGCTAGGAACCATATCCAAGACAACTGAACTGCTAGGTCACTGACCTCAGTTGAATGTAAGGTTTCACTGGAAGCTTAAATCATCAAGCTGGTCAGCTTAAGCTAACCCATGGCATGCCCATTCCCTGGGGATGCTTTGCTTGTGCTGGAACTGGCAAAGCCCCAGGCTTACAGTCTGATACTTGTCAGTGCTCATATCCCGTTCTCTCTTACGCCTTTACCCGCAGACTTCTAAATGAATTTTTAGGGCCACAATATATATCACCACTGATGACAGTTGTACTGGAGCTACTTCAATCTTGGAACTAATAAGTGCTCTGAGTATTATCATCATAAAAGTTTTTAGCATTACCTTCTGTGCTACACCCTCTCCTTCATGTACTTTCATCCTGTACATCAGTTATCTTAGTAGTAGATAATTAAAAAAAAAAAAAAACCTGCCAATAAATCTGCTAACCAGTGAAACATTGGAGGCACACACTCCCCAAATTGTTTTTTCATGGATTAGTAACAATTGGCTAATGAAGACTTTCCTTTAATTATTGGGGAAAAGACATTTCTTAATTAATAGAAAGGAGGATTGGTTTCATCCTGATTAATGACTGTTGGGAATGTGTCCCAAGCCCACCAGGCAGAAGCTATTTAAAGTGAGCATATTAGCAACAAAGTTAAGCAGCACGGGATCCTAATAAGGTAGAAAGAAAGAAAGTGAAGTTGCTCAGCCATGGCCTGCTTTTTGCGACTGCATGGGCTGTAACCTACCAGACTCTTTCGTCCATGGAATTTTACAGGCAAGATTATTGGAGTGGGTTGCCATTTCCTTCTCCAGGAGATCTTCCCGACCCAGGAATTGAACCCGGGTCTCCTGCATTGCAGACAGACAGATGCTTTATGGGCCACCAGGGAAGCCCCTAATAAGTGAAAGGTTGTTGCTGAATGATAAGACGCTGGGATTCTTGGCCTCCGGAGGAGACTAATTCAATCCAGGCCCAGAGACGAGGCTGGATCGCTCAGAGCTTTTGTGTAATAAATTTTATTAAAGTATAAAGGAGATAGAGAGAGCTTCTGACATAGGCATCAGAAGGGGGCAGAAAGAGAACCCCTCTGCTAGTCTTCAGCTGGATGTTATATAGTCACTCGCAGTCTGTTAATGAAAAGAAAGGAATGTCTTAAAATTCAGAATGGCACCAGGCCCCTCATCCATAAATTGCATTTTGTGATACTTTTGGCACCAGATAATTCATCCCAGGCCATAAAACGATTGGTTTGAATCTTGTAGAAGGGCTGATTATCACACAAATACTTTTGTTTACATAGATTAGGAGAACAATACCTGAGTATAACATACTGGTTTGTCAAGTAGTTTGAGCCATTTGGTGGAACCAACTTGAAGACAGAGTCTGGGGTACATTAACATAGCTTAAGACAAACATTTCCATAAGAAAAAATGTATTGGTTAACTCAAGGTTTTGAGAATAGTTAGCTTCAGGTGAAACCAGGTGTCATGGCAACACAGCATTTTAAGAGAAACCTCCTTTTAAATTTGTGTAGAGAAGGAAAAAATATATCTCTAGTTTGTTTCTTCCTGCCACTTAAGAGAGATAAAAATGTCTGGCACTTGCAGCCTATTTCTTCCGTTTGGAGACCCCTGGCCTTCCCACCTGTTACCCTCTCATAAGGATGACCATGGTAATTAAATTGAGGTCTATGGATGGGTAATCTTCAGGGGGTCCAGGAACTGATAGTTTTGATACAATCTATTCCATAACTTTTTCAGCAGTGTACATGATGATTGACATGTATAATAAACATAGTCGCAGGGATCACTGTTATCTGAGACCACCTGGGGGTGCAGGCCTGTCATTATGTGGGTCAGACTCATGGCTGAGTTGAAGAGACATCTGGACTAATGCAACCAGCTCTCTCTTTTCATCTCTTATTATTACCTCCTTCATCTCCTCAGTCCTCTGATGCTCGTGGTTCATATTTTCTAGCTGCTCACCTTGACCTATGCTTCCTTCCCTTTGTCTCAAAATCATCCATGGGGCTGGAATTGTGCCTTTGTATTTAACAAATGTCCTTCTATTTCCATTCTCAGACATTTTCCTGAGTGTTTTCTCCACAACCCTCTCCCTTCTTGAAATGTGACTGTCCACTGTTGGCATACCTTCTCTGGAAAAGGCTGATTTTTGTGTTACTCTCCATGCCTCTCATGCTCTGAAAGTGGGTTTGGTGTCCTACTGATAGCCCCTTGCCCTTCTGATAATATTTACTTTTTTGGTTCTTGAACAACAAATTATTCTTTGAGATACATTATAACATAATAAATCTAATCTTGGTTGTTGTTATTTACAGACTTTTCATACTTCATCTTTTATTGTAATGTTGACATTCTTCCATTTCTACACTGTGGCCTTGACAGCCTCACTTCCAAATATTTTTCCTATCATTCCATCATGTCTGGTCATTTCCATGGTCACACCTCAGATATAATCATCACCTCTATATTAATTCCATTGCTCTGCACATAGAAATCTTCACCTACTCCTGACTGGCTTATTCAATCACATATACCTTGATCTGCTTTTATTAACCTCATGAGCATCTCTATTCTCTTAATCCCCTTTTGTACACCAGGCAGACAACCCTAATATCTTCATTTCCTTCTTTATCTTGCTGTGATTGTGGGTGCATCAGTACAATAGTGCCAGTGTGTCTCCATATCACAGAGTATTAAAAAAAAAAAAAAACACATTTAACATCCCAGCAGTATTTTATCCCATTGAATCCATGTTTCTGTGCTGACTTCCTTTTTCTCTGGACACCCATGGTATATTGTGCTCCGTCCACTTTCTTCCTGTCCCCTGGCTACTCTTCTCTAGTCACATTTGCAAGCTCAACTGCTGCTTCTCAGCCATTAAATGTTAGAGTACTTCCACGTACTCTCTCAGGTCCTTTCTTATATCACTTTATACTCTCTTCCTTGGCAACATTTTTTTACCATCTATGTGAGCAAGACTTCCAAATCTTTATATAGAGCTCAAACTCTCCTGTGAACTCTAGACTTTCATAATATAGTCCTATGAATGTCTCAACACCACATTAAATTCAACTTGCTGACATATGAAATCCCAGTGATCCTATTTAACCTTGTTATCTTCCACTGTTCAGTTCTCAAGCTAACACCCATTCCCTATCAAGGTCCATAGGCTAAAAGTTTAAGCTTCCTCTTTGCCACCACTCTGTCTTATTTGTCATCTTAAAAATTTAATTTTCAGTCTATTGGATCCATCCATTTCCTTTCATTTTTGTTTCTAATCTAATAGTCACAGTTACCTTTTATAATTTTGTGGACTAATGCTGAAAAATGTCCAGTCCAGTAATGCCACATGTTTAATCCTTTTCATTGTTTCTTCTCTGTTGCTAATGTTCATTTCAAACCGCAAGTCTGATATGAACCTCAGACTCTCACCCTTCCCTTTCCACCATTAAAACCCATCTGTGGCTTGTGGTTACTCAGCTGTATTTTCCAGAGGCAAATCTTGCCATAGCTTTTTATTCTCAACACTCTAGGTACTTGTTCACTCTTAGTTTTACTTAAGTATGCTAATACATATGTGTGGATTGACTTAACAAATACATGGTACATAATGTGTAGTTTCATGAGGTTCTTGCAAATCATATAAACACTTTTATGCAGCAGGGATGCTAAAAAGACGTCATTTCCATGGCTAGGAGGTTTGACAGTACCAACTTGAAGTGAAACATGAGTTCTGGGCTTCTGAGTCCATGACACAGTGTCCCTGCCTCTCCGGCCAGTCTCCTCAACTCAGGTTTCAACACTGGCACATAAATGAGGGACTACAGTCCTCTGAACTCAGGGTGGTCAGAGCATAGCCTCAGGCTCAAAGGAAGCTGACAGGCTTGTGAAAAGATTCTCATGGCCATCCCCTCCCTGTGTGGCACACAGATTTTTGTGTCTTTCTACAAAAACATGCAGTAGCCTGGGGCAGTGTGAGGATTCAGAGTATAAATACTACCCAGAAGTGGCCCTTTAATGCCTCAGGTCCACGATGGACGTGAAGAATGACATCCTCACCAGGAGGGCTGCGGCTGATGATCTGAAGCTAAAGCTGCTTCCCAGCTGTGACTTAGATTTCTCCAAGTAGTGGAGGGTTCAGCCCACGGCTTCCACGGACTCTGTCAAGCCCTTTAGCTCAGATGCTTTAACTAAGCACCACTGGCTGAGAAGAAAGGCTTATCATTGTCTAACTCACAGACTGGAGAGAATCTCAAAAGCAGAGGCAAATTAAAAAAGGAGGGGAGGGGGCCTAGCTGGTGGTCCAGTGGTTAAGAATCCACCTTCCAATGCAGGGGATGCAGGTTCGATCCCTGGTCAGGGAACTAAGATCCCACATGCTGCAGGGCAACTAAGCCTGCATGCTGCAACTAAAACCAGATGCAGCCAAAACACACACACACACACACACAAACAGAAAAAGGTGAGGGGTGGGGGACAGACTTGACAGAGGAGGAGGAGAAAGTATATAGCCAGTGGCTCAGGCCTCACTCCTGGAAAGGGAATCAGGAAGCTGATGTGTGCCTGTTTCCTGCTGTCATTCTACCTTAGAAAGACAGGACTCAGAATCATTGATGAGATTGATGGTTCCACTCACAAGTCCTCAGTCACCCCCAGAGTCCCTCTCAAGAGACATTATGGTTGTAACATCCCAGATAACTTAACATTTATATGTGCAAACCCGCACCTGCACTCCCACACACCTACCAACAGGAAGTTTTAGAGACGCAACTGGTAACATTTCAAAATTTGAGTACCCACTTATTTTAGATACTTGTTTGGGAAGTGGAAATATGAATATAAAGTTATTGTGACATTAAGATACTTGGGGAATACATCCCAGAGCTAAGAGTTCTTTGTTTTAGAGCAATATATAATCTTCTAATGATCATCCTTTTTTTTTTTTTGAGTTGAACAAAGAGTGAGCTTTTCATACTTAATTTTCCTGGTTCTTCAGTTTAACTGCTAGAAGGCAACTTCCAAAACAAAGTTTGCTATTGGCGGAAAAGATCCATATTAGACATACTTATCAAAACTGTGAAATAATAATGAAAAGGTTATAACATATGGCTTCTTGGGTTTGGGGGGTTTTGCTTTTGATTTTTCACTTTTTGGTGCCCTGCTAAAAAGACTTTTCCAAGTAAAGATTGCTTTCCTCTGGGTCATTTTGTCACAATCGCTGTAAGAGTTTTTTAAGTGAATACATTTGTCTCCTAAAAGATTCAAGATAACTTTGCTTTTGGTGATTAAAAAATCTTACTTGTTCTCCTTGCCTTCTTCCCTCCCTCCCACCCTCCTTCCCTCCTTCACTCCATCCATCCATTGTTTCTTCCCACTCTCACTTCTTATTACTCACGATATCTCCCTCTCTCTGTCTCTTTGCCCTGATTTGTCATATCTCTGTTTAAATCTTTCTTTGTGTCCATCTCTCCTTCACAAATCAATAAATGTTCTTCCTAGTCCCCACTTCAGTACAGTGTACAAACACGCAGAAATCCACATAGCAGAAACACAAATATATGCAGCAGAAGTGCACATGCACACACAAACTCACTTTCCCTAGATTCTTAGTGAATTGTTAGAGACGGAGTAATACTTGTAATTGTTAGAGAGCTCAGTAATGCTTGCTGTTTGGGTCTGTGCCATTTTTGTGTTCCCAAATGTCCAAGCATGGTTGCAAAGATTTGGGGACAGAAGACCTCCTTTTCTTGAAACCTGTAGGAAGATCCCCTACTCTCACTAAACACTCCAGTTACTGCTTTCCTCCCTCAGCTTGTTAGTCTAGCAATTTATTTCAAGATGATATTAAATGTGAAACTGAAGAGGAACTTAGGGTCATAAGACTCACAAATAGGGCTCTTCCCCTGTGGATCCTGAGGCTTATGTAATTCTGTGGTCCTCTTTAAGAAGAGAACACAGATTTACTCATGTAAAAAGAATTCACATCAAATTACTGGAGATTTAGAGATCCAGGTCTCCTTTTTTTGCACTCTTTTTAAGTAATGTATTTTAAAAATGCTTACATAGGAAGTTTCCTAAATGCAACCTGGCTTCTCTTCTCCATCTGGAACACACCGCATTCCCCATCAACTTCCAGGCTTCTCAGAGATCATGCCAGAGATGGGTCCTGAAGCAGATTCATTCCCTGCATAGTAAAGCCACCTTACATGGGGAGTACGCCCAAATTCCTGGTTTCCTGCTTAGCTGGAGAGTAGCTGTGATAATGGGTCTGAGGCCACAGATTCCCTTGTTAATGCATCAGACCAGCTTCTTGGCAGTCCATGGACCCCATGTCCTGAGTCCTCTTCAGGATCTTGCAAACCTGTCATGCTCCAGGGCATGGCAGCCTCCAAACATTTTCAAAACCTGAGATGTCAGCACCTCCCTCTCAGTTACCTCACTCTCAGTAAGCCCCATTGTCTTAAATGAACATCTGGCTGGATACATACCCTGGGTGGCATCAGTCCCATCAGTTGTGGTATCTTTGTGTGACCTGAAAAACCAGCAAATTCTGGCCAATTTTTATCAAAATAGAGACTAGGTAATTTTCAGAATCTGCCTAGAGCAAGCATCTTTGACCGCTAATTCAGCAGCAGATTGCCTTGAAAACTTTTGCCTGAACTTGTCATTTTTCATACTCTGAGGACCACAGAGGGTGCAAAGGGCAGGGGCTTGGTAAGTCCTATCTTTTGAGGGTTCTGCTGTGCAGAGTTCAGCAGAACACAGATCTGATTTCCGATCCCACCCCTGCCCTTCACTGGCCACATGACCATCCCCTGTCAGGCATATGACTGCACTTCTTTCATCCTTATTTTGGTCCTTTGTAAAGCGGGGTTAGAGACACTTCATGGGTAGGTGAGGAGCTGATCAGACTGGTGAACCAACTCAGCTGAAGGCGCGTACCTGTTCCAAGGTAGAGCTGCCTTCAGATGCGCCAATGCCACATGTGTGATTGCTGCACAAGATGAGTTGGGAAATCATGATTAGGCAGTATCGGGAAATAACTTGGACAAGCATCATCCATTCACCATAGGTAAACTTCTGATGAGTTTATTTAAATGAATGTGATCTATTTCTTGCTTACCTCTAATCTCCTCTTCCCTCTAATCTCCTCTTCCCTCTATCTTTCTGTCTCACAGCTGAGTAGGGATGTTCCCCAAATTTCAGACTTGAATTACTCTGTTTTTTTTTTTTCCATGTATTTTCACATTGCCTATCTGTAATATTATTGACACTTGCAGATTTGCTTTTCCAGGTCAGGCCCACTTAGGCTGTAACCTGCATCTGCAGATGGTGACCTCCTTTTTGCCCTCTTTCTCTCACTCTAACTAGCTTGCATATTGCCAATAGGACTTGATTCTGTGAATTTGTAAAATAGAGAAAATGGCATGGTTAAGAAATTCAAGACACTGTCTTCTAAGTACAGAAAATTTGGGAAGAAGTAGGCCTTGGCCAGATAAAAGAGTTTCAAAGTGGGAGAGATTCCCAAGATATCAGATGTGAGAATTAAGGAAAGCAAGGGGTCAAGGAAGGTTTCTGGCTTGAGAACTGGGTGGGACAGAGTAAGACTCACTGAGATAGGGTACATGGGTATGCGTACTAAGTTGCTTCAGTTGTGTCTGACTCTCTGCGACCCTATGGACTGTAGCCTGCCAGGATCCTCTGTCCATGGGATTCTCCAGGCAAAAATACTGGAGGGAGGTTGCCATTCCCTTCTCCAAGGGATCTTCCTGACCCAGGGATTCAACCCAGGTCTCTTATGTCTCCTGCATTGGCAGGCAGGTTCTTTACTGCTTCCCGCTACCTGGGAAGCATGAGGTAGACAGTTCAAGGTTTGGGGGAATAGAGGTGGGAGGAGGCAGCGTCAGCTATGAATTTTCATTTGGCTTTCAGACAGGAAGAACTTGAGGTGACTTTGAAGAATCTACGTGAAGATGATAACTAGAAAGTTAGATCTGGACCTCAAAGGAGAGGTTTTCCCTTAAAATATGAATGATCTCTTTCAGGTTGGTGGCAATTTCAGCCAGAGGCATGAATGCAAATGCTCATAGTGAAAGAATGCAGAGCCATAAGAGAAAGAGTCTAGGACTAAAGACTCAACCTTGGAACATTAACAATAAAAGGGAAGTTAAGGAGAATGATTTGGTAGGTGGAACATAAAATTGACTCGATAGTGACTGGTGGTCATTAGGATGGCCATGCAATTTATTGCCCAAACTGGGAAACATTTAAGGATTAAAGGTTGCTAACAAGACCAAATACCAAAGCAACACATACAAATTTGGACTCTGGGCTGCAAATCAGGGAAAGAAGGTAGTTAGATTTATTCAGGTTGGAATTATACATCCTGGGAAAACAGGGAGACAGAAGGGACACAATCAGGGAGACAAAAGACCTTAAAAGTGAAGTCACTCAGTCGTGTCCAACTCTTTGTGACCCCATGGGCTGTAGCCTACCAGGCTTCTCAGTCCCTGGGATTTTCCAGGCAAGAATACTGGAGTGGGTTGCTCTTTCCTTCTCCAGGGGATATTCCCAGGGATCAAACCTGGGTCTCCCACATTGTAGGCAGATGCTTTACGTCTGAGCTACCAGGGAAGCTCGTATTGAATTAATCAGAAAATGCCATCTAATATGCATTCTGCCTAACAATCTTTTGTTACATACTGCTACATAAACTTTCCACACTCTATCTTTTCTTTGTTTAACCACTTTTAGGCTCAGAAAAATTTCCATGGCTCTCAGTTATCTAGGATAAAGTTCAGAATTCTTAGCTTGGAATTTAAAACCCTTCTTGGTCCATGTGTCCTATCTTCTTAGTCTATCACTTGTTAGTCCTCATGCAGAGGTATACTTGCCTTTTCAGTTATACCCAAATATGTCTTAAATATTCCCATCTCTAGGTTTTTAATAAGTGGCTGAATACAATTCCTTCATGACCTTAGCAATGAATGGTCCTTTTGTGTACCAGTGTCAGACTTTATTTTTTGGGGGCTCCAAAATCACTGCAGGTGGTGATTGCAGCCATGAAATTAAAAGACGCTTACTTCTTGGAAGGAAAGTTATGACTAACCTAGATAGCATATTAAAAAGCAGAGACATTACTTTGCCAACAAAGGTTTTTCTAGTCAAGGCTATGGTTTTTCCAGTGGTCATGTACGGATGTGAGAGTTGGACTGTGAAGAAAGCTGAGTGCCAAAGAATTGATGCTTTCGAACTGTGGTGTTGGAGAAGACTCTTGAAAGTTCCTTGGACTGCAGGGAGATCCAACCAGTCCATCATAAAGGAGGTCAGTCCTGGGTGTTCATTGGAAGCACTGATGCTGAAGCTCCAATATTTTGGCCACCTCATGAGAAGAGTTGACTCATTGGAAAAGACCCTGATGCTGGCAGGGATTGGGGGCAGAAGGAGAAGGGGACAACAGAGGATGAGATGGTTGGATGGCATCACCAACTCGATGGACATGAGTTTGAGTAAACTCCAGGAGTTGGTGATGGACAGGGAGGCCTGGCATGCTGCGGTTTATGGGGTCCCAAAGAGGCGGACATGACTGAGCGACTGAACTGAACTGAATTTGAATCTAGGACTTCCTAGTTGGCACAGTGGTAAATAATCTGCCTGTAGTACCCAAGACATGGGTTTGATCTCTGGGTCGGGAAGATCCCCTGGAGGAGGAAATGGTGACCCGGTCCAGTATTCTTGCCTAGAAAATACCATGGACAGAGGAGCCTGGTAGGTTACAGCCCATGGAGTCACAAAGAGACATGACATGACTGAGTGAGCACCAGAACACACGTTTGAATCTATCAATATTAAGAGGCTGGCTCATCAATAAGTCTCCTCACATCTGCTACCTTTAGAGCACCAGTTCTGAGGGAAATATATTCCTGAAAGGTGCTGATTCTATTCTTGATGGAAAGTCTCATGTCTCTCAGATGAAGTCCTGTTTATTCCCCACAGTGAGTTCTGCACTCTGTGATGTACCATACTTCACTTGTGAACAGGCAGAGAAGTTCATCTTTTGTCTACATGCCTAGGCAAGTCTAAGTAGGTGGCAAAATTTTTGGATCCAAAATTTCATTCCCATGAAAGTTTCTGGAACTCCCTCATTCAGTTGTATTTGAAAGAATTTTAAAGGAAAATAAAAAACATATAGGCAATGAGGATGTGTTTATCTTGTAACATTATGCATCAAAATATCTTGATTTTGTATAAATCAATAGCAAAATTCTTTAGATAGTCTGTGTACATTTTAAAAATGACTGTAATAGCAAATTTAATTTGTCTCTTTATTTGGAAAATGCGTAATTATAGCATATAAAATACTACTTTGGCAGAAAACTAAAACATCCATTTAGATTGCCTTATAAAAGACTAAAGTTTTCTCTTCCTGCTAAGGGTGTTTGCATTCCTTGTTGCTCTAAAGGTGATAAGCATCAGAGGACCCCATGCAGTCCCATCAGACCACAGAAGAGGATGAAAATCCTTTTCTCTGCCATTTCCATTTGTTGTTCTCTGGTGTAAGTCCCTGAATTTTGATTTTGTCTTTGAACAGTGTTTCTTCTGTAGTTTGGAGATGCTTTTAGGGAGAGTTAATGCACTTGTTGGCTTCTGTGTCATCCAAGGGCACAGGGAGCTTCGATCAGGCTTCTTTGTTTTCTTACATCTCCCAATTCTTCGATTGTGCAATGTTTATTCTCAAGAAGGTCTCTAGTCAATGTCCCTTTAATCTTTTCCTTCTTCATAATCATTTTCATTTGAGTTTGCTTGTAAGTCATTGAGAGTTTCATTTTGTTTTGTGTTTTTTGTTTCTTTTTCTCCAGAGTAGATTTCTGACTCTGTACTTTTTTTATTATGGAATAAGACCTTCCATACAAAAGTGACGTGACTTGAAAATGAACATCTTCTGTTTCTTTCTGACTTTTCTTCCCTCTTGGACCATCTTCTTCCTATTATTATTTCCCCCCTGAATGTCATTTCATGGAGTTGAATATTGATTAAATTACAGAATAACAGTGGAAACACTCATCCTTCTTGTCTAGGAGATCACTCTTGGTTTTTGATGCACATGGCCCTGACACAGCCAGGACCATGGACTCTAGTACCTGGTGGCGCTTTCAGAAGTTGTTTCATCAGAAGAATGTTCAAGAGATAAAGACATTATTTCAGGCTACAGTACTACCATGTGTTCTTCTGGACACTGGGCTATTCTCAGTTCTTATGTAATAGCTTTTTCAAGAAATTTCCTTTCACATCATAAAAGCTGATGTACGTGTGCATGTGTATAAAATGCATGTGTGTGGGCACATGTTTGCTAAGTCAAGTCCAACTCTTTGTAACGCTATGGGATGTAGCCTTCCAGGCTCCTCTGTCCATGGGATTCTCCAGGCAAGAATCCTGGAGTGGGTTACCATTTCCTTCTCCAGGAGATCTTCCCAACCCAGGGACTGGACCCACACCTCTTGGATCTCCTGCATGGCAGGTGGTTCTTTTAGCACCTGAGCCACCAAAGAAGCCCATATATAAGACGAGGGGCTTCCAAATATGCCACTCGCTGACATACTCTCTAAGATGGACAGAAGTGGAAATTTGGTAGTTACAGTAGAATGATCTGGGTTAAATGTTAACATTCTTGTTTTTGTGATTCTGGCTGGGTTATATGGAACTTCTTGAACTTAAATTTCATTATCTACAAAAGTAGGATAATGATACTTTATAGAAACACTGTAGGGATGGTAAGAGATGATAGTTGTGTTGCTTTATACATCAGAGATTCTCAGTAAGTTCCCAAGACCCACCCTCTTTTCTCCTCCCCACTTTGATCTGGATAGCCTATACACTGTCATAGGCAAGAACTTTGTAACCAAATCTATCATAAAACTAGCATGTTATTCATGAAAAGTGACATTCCATAGCAGGTGGCATAGCATGTTTAATGCTAAGGTAAATAATCATTTAAGTAATGTACAAATATAATTTTTTGTTCCAGTGGAAGCAGAATCTTGGACTTTTATAATAACTTGGAAATAAGACTATCTAATATAAAAATAAAGAGAATAAAATAATATAATAGTTAACACATAGCACTTTTTATGCACCAGTCACTATTTCAATCTTTTACATAGTAGTCCATTTAATTCTTGCTATAACTGGCTACACAATTTGTGGGACTCAGTACAAAATAAAAGTTTAAAGCCCTTGTTCAAAAATTATTGGTGGTATGTGATGATGTCAAAGCATTAAACAAAGCTCTGGGCCCTTCAAAGCACAGGACCATGTACAACTGCATAGGCCGCATGCTTCAATCACCACATCAGCCTCTTGAGATAGAAGCTATAATTTCACTTTAGTAATGGAATTGAGATACACAGGGAAAAGTTAATTCGCTGAAGGTTACAGTGACAGGAAGTAGTGAAGCTGGATTCCACTCAGGCAATATGTGTCTAAAGACTATGTCTTTGCCTACTTAAAAAATGTTTTTCATTTATGTACTAACTTTTAGCTTCAAAATAATTTTAGCCACATATTTCAGAGCTATGAAAATCTGTATTTTGACATGGTCATATAATGTACTATATTCATCTACTTGATTATCAGTGCCATGGCTTGTCCAAGTAGCTCTTTCTAGAGCTACTGGAAAGTATTATCCATATAGCTTAAAATACCAGAACTATATGGAACTTACCAAGTACTAAACAGAGCTATTCCAACCTCCTTATGTGTGTTAATATCTTATACATTTCCCTAACATTCTATGAAGTTGGTGCTAGTATGGTTATCATATTTTAGATGAAGAAATTGAAATATAAGTATTTGAGCAAAGCCACATGTCTAACAATTTTTGAAGCTGAAATTTTAACCCAGGAAGACTGATGCCAGAGGCTGGATCCTAAGACAACCCTCTGCTCCTCTCTTGACTATGAGAGGCATCAGATATGTCATTCTTTTAATCTTATCCATTGCTGAATTATGACCAACAGACTGCCTGGCACATTAGATAACCAATCAGTATTTGATGAAGTAATGAATAGTAATGAAGAGTTCAATTTTGAAAATTAAACTTTTATTTATACAAATAATACAGGAATACATATACCTTTTTAAATGTTTAAAAAATATTCTAAGGAATGCTAAAACTTCCTCTCAATTCTGAACTCCTTCCCAGACCACCTTTTCTTCCTTTGAAATAATTTGAGTCTTTGTTCTCTGGACTTGCTTAGTAAAGACCAAGATATTCAGTGGTATTCAGTGTTTATGAATTACCATTGATCATGGTGTGAACTCACAAAGTTGATGTTTGCACTGAGTGCTCAGATAGCTCAATATGATTGTGTTTGTATGAAGCTTTATTTAGAGCCATTCCTTTTACTAGAAACACATAGTAAATACTCTGGTTTCATGATGTAATGTCTGTAGAATTAAACTTGAAAGCACAGTATTATGCAGATAAGTACAAGCAGCTTCAAATTCAGTTATCATCCAGTCCATGGCTGAAAGTTCCTTACCTAGGGGTGTTAGCCACATGACCACAGTGGCTGCTGGTGTTTGAGCTTTATGGTGTTCCAGGCAAGTTTAAAGTCCAGGCTATGGGACAAGTACATTTCTTTTCAAATTGTTCATGCTATGTTCTCTGTGGCCTTGCAACCTAGGTTTTAGATAAGATATTACCAGGCTATATATTTTAAAGAAGGCTATAATGTTAAAACATAATTGGGGAACTATTTTTAGTTGGTAAGTTTTACTTGGGATAAGAGACGCTGTGGGCAGAAAACTGCCTTTTGGGTGGCATTCAGTACAATAATTAAGAGCTTGGGTTTTGGAACTGAATTGCCTGGTTTGAATCTTGTTAGTACCACTAACTGGGTAGCTGGCTGATGCCAGGCAATATACTAGACTTTCTGAGACTACGTTTCCTCCTTTGTAAACTAGAGATTATAAGAGTGCCTACGTCTAAAGATTGTGGTAATATGACTATGATGTTATCAATGTGAAATACCTAGAGTGATTGAAGTTTCAGTAAGTTTTAGCAACCAAAATCATTTTGTCAGCTAAATAAAATTAAAGTAGACAGGAAGAACAATGTCTGAATAAGAGGAAACTTCTTTTCCCACTTCAGTCTAGTTGGAAATCTTAGGCCGGTATTTTTGGTGAGGGCTGTTGAAAACCTCAGTTGGGACTAGTAGATTATCTGGGCTCTATTATCCTTTTCTAGGACCTAATAGTATCCTGAAATCGACAGACGTTTATCCTTTGTCAATGAAAAGCGATATACTCTAAAATGAAGGGGCTAATCTTTTGGTTTCCTTGCTATTAATGATACGTTCATAAGTGAACTGACTTAATAACTAACAAGGATCTGGGTGATTTCTGGTAGATATTCTCCACAGCTGATGGCGTGCTTAGAATACTGCTTAGTCTACGGTAGGCACATAGTAAACATTTGGTGATTTACAATCCTCTCTTCCCATTGTTTGCATCCCCTGTAATACACCAGTGCTTGGTAGGCTCCTCAGAATAAGATGCTAATCCCCTTTTTTCTCTTTCCCTCGTACCCAGCTCAGATTATGGCATGACCTTGATTATCAGTGACCATTTGCTGAATAGGATACAGGGAGGGAGAAGCAGAGGTTTCAAAGATAGGGGCAGCTTTTCATGGTGATGACAGCCAGGCATCCAGAAGAAAATTTAAGGAATAAAAGATTTAGAAAGGTGACTGGAGTAGGAGGAGGGAAACAAAAAAGACGTTGAAGTACCCTTCTGTTTGAAGCATTTCCTCTCACCATTTATGGTTTATCAAATACCACTGGTTTCCAACCTAAGCATGGTTCTGTCCCCGCAATCCTTGTCACGTGACTTTTCGGAGCTTCCAGTATGTTTTTGAACATCATATACTGTTCACTTAGATAGAGATAGGTAGATACATAGAGAACAATTTTACCTTGATCTAGTGATAGGACATCTTAAAGTTTAGAATCAGCCTGATGTAGGGTAAACTAGTAAAACTACATGTGCTAGTTGAGTGATCCTGTACAACTTAGCAGAGATAACCCCTTTATGGATGAGGACTGCTGATTAGTTGATTCATTGTTTGTTTGACTTTTTAAAAAGTATACTAAGCAGAAAAAAAGAAAAACTCTAAAATTTATCTCTCAAATATTTTATGTTTTCTTGAGACATATAAATTTAGTTGTCAATCTTTTGAGGTATGTGTAAGGCCTTTCTTGAGTATTGACCTACTCAGTGGATTCACTATATATCTATATAAATGGTACACATAATATAATCTTTATACATAAACTATAATTTCCAGTTTCAGTTGCTTTATATAGGACAAGAACTGAAAATCTTAGCAAAGAAGCTATGGGAAGAATATAACAGATGTTCAACACACTGTCCCTCCTAAATAGTTAGTTCTGTGAAGGTACACACCATGTTTTAATTTTACCTTTCTCCCTTTCTCCCTTTCCTATCCTTTCCTTCCCCGCTTATCTTTTTTTTTTTAACCTTGATTACAATGCCTACTAAATAACTTTGCATATACTAGCTTCATGAAATAGACACATTAAATTAATAATGGATAATAATTTCTTACTATCACATTCATTGAAAATGCCCTTTTTATTATTGTTATTATATTTATTTATTTATTTATATTTATTTTGTTCAGTTCAGCTGCACAGTCGTATCCGACTCTTTGTGACCCCGTCGACTGCAGCACGCCAGACTTCCCTGTCCATCAACAACTCCCGGAGTTTACTCAAACTCACGTCCATTGAGTCGGTGACGCCATCCAACCATCTCATCCTCTGTCGTCCCCTTCTCCTGCCTTCAATCTTTCCCATTGGGGTCTTTTCAAATGAGTCAGCTCTTTGC
The DNA here is from genome assembly GCF_023699985.2 of Odocoileus virginianus. NCBI lineage: Eukaryota > Metazoa > Chordata > Mammalia > Artiodactyla > Cervidae > Odocoileus > Odocoileus virginianus. The sequence continues at coordinate 71,027,268 of NC_069680.1, forward strand.
ATCAGGTGGCCAAAGTATTGGAGTTTCAGCTTCAATATCAGTCCTTCCAATGAACATTCAGGACTGATCTCCTTTAGGATGGACTGGTTGTATCTTCTTGCAGTCCAAGGGACTCTCAAGAGTCTTCTCCAACACCACAGTTCAAAAGCATCAATTCTTTGGCACTCAGCTTTCTTTATAGTCCAGCTCTCACATCCATACATGACCAATGGAAAAACCATAGCCTTGAGTAGAAGGACCTTTGTTGGCAAAGCATTGTCTCTGCTTTTGAATATGCTGTCTAGGTTGTTCATAACTTTTCTTCCAAGGAGTAAGTGTCTTTTTTCATGGCTGTAGTCATCATCTGCAATCACCATCTGCAGTGATTTTAGAGCCCCTAAAAATAAAGTCTGCCACTGTTAAATAATTAATTATTTTTTTAATTTAATATTATTATGTTTCTACAGACTCAAATTGATACCTCTAAACTAATATTAGAGAAATTGCTAAAATGGCTTAAATGAGGAGATGCTTAAAATAATTTCTGTTGTACTTTCATTTTTATTATGTCTAAAAATTAAATGAAGAGGAAGAACTATAACTAGTTGATTCAATGTAGATTTCGACATATCCATAGAGTGATTAAAATTAAAAAAAGACACTGTAAATTGTTTTAAGTTTTCTGGCCCATTCTATTGAAATACGCATTCTCATATGTAGTTTTTGTAAGTAGCTCTTGTGTTTTGGTGGTGAAATTGTTATGGTCTCAGAGAAGAATGAGATGCAGTTATTTTAGTGCATAGCTGCTATGGGATTGAGCTAAAAAACCAACTTGCTTGCTTGCCTTATTTTTCTTTACTTTTTCTTAATCTAGGCACAAGCAAATAGGTATTGAGGAAAACGCTAGCTATGGGCAAGAGCCCTGAGGTGCAATTTGTCTGCATACTATTGAAATGAGTTCACATCTTTGCAAGCTGGATGCTTCCTGTAAAATTGCTTCTGTGCATACATTTAAATGTCCCTCCCCTGTGCTCATTGCTTTAAGTATTGAACTAGAGATCTCAACAAGCAATAACATAACATTAGCTCCCCATAGATGGGTAATCCTATTATATTTGGATACAAGAATATATTTTAATAAGTGCAGACACAGAGATTAAAGCAGAAGATTTGAGGAAGCAGCCTGTTCCCTCAGGTCTAATGGGTAATCTAATCATTCTCTCAAAAAAAAGTAAATAAATTAGAAGTTTTTATTGCATCACAGTGGATGAAATTCACATTTTCGTTTCTACCAAATGTGATGGCTGCATGATTCCAAACTAAGTCAATTTAACAGGCCTTTTTACATTATTCCTAATTCTTGAAAAAAGATTAAAATTGAACTAAGAGGCAAGTGTATATAATGTTAGCAGATGCTTTAGGGGATTGATCTTTAAATAAAAGTCTACCTTTCACTGACACTGAAAACCAAATTTCAAGTTGAACTCTAGAAGTAAGCCAATAATTAATTATCATTAATGGAGCAAACAGCAAATTTTGATTAATATTACTGTTTTTCATTCTTCTAGCTTTGATAATTAACTCCCATCATGTATGAGTCTCTCTAAGCCAAAGAGTAGGTTAGGAAAACTCTCGACTGTATTCCAAGTTCATCTTCTAAGTAACTGATGGAGAAAAAAAACTGTCATCTTGATAAAAGTTCTAGAAGAACTTGAGAAGACAAAAGATGTTCCATAGAGGAGGTGGGCTCAAATTTGTGCCCTGCACTAAAGAGAGGATTGAAGGGACATGAGGGGAAAAAAAAAATAAAAACCATGTGTAGCAAAGGTACAGAAGTGGTTCCAGAAACAATTTGACTAAACTGAAATTGTACAAAGTATCCGGGAAACAGAATTGGGCAAATTCTTAAGGGCCTTGAGTGTCATAATAAGGAATCAGACTTCAGAACAATTATAGTATTTTTCAACAGGGATATGACTGGATGGCAGTGGATTTGGGAAAATTAATATGAGGAGGGGAAGGAAGTTCATCTAAGAAATTCGAGTATTTGATTTTGAATATTAAAAGATAAATGAGCAAAAGAATATCAAAGATGGATGGACAAGACTATAGATGACTGGATAGATAGAGGCTCCCAACCTTTAACCAGAGTGTCATCTAGCAAGAACCCAGCTGTTTTCCCTATTCATCTCTGCTTCTCAGTGGCTCATGCAATTTTAAAGCAAGAAAAAATAATAAAATAATGATGAAGCAGATGCACCATGTAAGTGTACCCTAGGATGAATAAATTATAGAAAGTACACTGCGGTGGGAGAGAAGAAAAGGAATTAGTAAAAGAAAATGGCCTCACATGTTTCTTGTTGAGTTCAAACTCAATTCTGCTTTAATTCAGAGGAAATAGGTACTCTAGGGCTGGTGGCCTGAAGAGGGCATTAGGAAGCTGTAGTACAAAGATGCCAGAAAAGACAAGGTTAAAAAGACCTGTTGGCCAGTCACCATTCCCTATATAGGTCACCTGTCTTCTTCTTGTCCATGAATACTCTCTCTCCAGTGTAGTACCCTGGCAACAAGAATATTTCTTCTACTTCTTCTGCTTAAAAACCTTTGATGACCCTTCTCCATGTCCTGCAGTTGAATTCTGTCTCCATTTCATGGCACATGGGATTTTCTGGAACCTGCAGACCTCTCCTGCCCTGGAACTGAGTCCAGTTAAACTGAGAGACTTGCTACTTTCAAAAGGGCCATGCACATATAATTTCTTTTGCTCATCGTTCTTCCCTTATCTTCTGGTCACCCTTGACCAGACACCAGTGTGAGCATCTTCCCAGCAAGCCTTTGATCCTCTCCTCTTCAGACCAGTTACACCACCTTAGCTGATATTTATGATGGGATTGCTATATAGCAGGTATTGTTCAGCGTGTTTACCAAATGCCTTACTTTGCTTGGCTTGGCTGACAGTCCTCTTTTGTAATGCTACCTTGTATTGAATGTGTCTCTGAAAGTGAAAGTGAAGTCGCTCAGTCGTGTCTGACTCTGGGAGTCCATGGACTGTTGCCTCCCAGGCTTCTCAGGCGACAGTCCACGGAGTTTTTCAGGCAAAAGTACTGGAGTGGGTTGCCCTTTCCTTCTCCAGGGGATCTTCCCCACCCAGGGATCGAACCTGGGTCTCCCGCATTGCAGGCAGACGCTTTACCATCTGAGCCACAGGGAAGCCCATTGTTTAAATGTGCTTGTACATGCACCTGTCTATGTGTATGTTGCCTATGTTCCCTTCCAAACCAGGAGAATTCTATTCTAAACCTGGAGAATAGAAATGATCACAACTGTATTAACAGCTCATATTTTTTTAATAAGAACTTTGTGTTAGGCATGGTCCCATCAGATTTATGTTTCACCTACCCTTCAGGACAGTTTTATGAGACAAGTACTACTATTATCTTCCATTATATATAACATGGAGTAACGATGGTGACTATCACATAGGATCATGTGAAAATTAGAGAGAATGAAACATGTAAAGCATTTAGCTGAGCACATGAGACACTTATAGAACTTTCTGCTATTATTATTCATACAAGAGAGATCAGTTATATATATATATGCTGTGTGTTAAGTCTTTTCAGTCATGTCTGACTGACCCCATGGACCATAGACCATAGACCACCAGGCTCCTCTATCCATGGGATTTTCCAGGCAAGAATACTGGAGTGGGTTGCCATGCCCTCCTCCAGGGAATCTTCCCCGACCCAGTGATCCAACCCTTGTCTCTCTTAGGTCTCCTGCATTGGCAGGCAGGTTTTTTATCACTAGCACCACCTGGTAAGCCATATATATGTATGTATGTGTATATATATATATGTGTATATATATATTTGACTCAATGTGATCAGCTCAGGATTTGAAATGCCTGTATTTGAATCCTTAGAGCCTTTCATGTTGATGTATTTTCTCTTTATTGATTTTCCACACAATAAGATGCCTTTTCAACTTGATTTGGGAAAATCCCTACAGTCTCATAAATGCATATATATCCTGGGTGTATAAAAGAAGTAAATATTTTGATTCCTAAGAGAATAAGTGAAGCTAGCTGGGAGATATAAATTTCAGTGAAGAATGGGTGATGGAACATGAAGCATATTCTTGGATGCCCAGAGAACCAAGCACTCAGGTCCTGATGGCTTCATGTTAAAGAAACACAGGTAGAATCAATTTAGCATTCCTGCTGACAAGCTTCCATTCTCAGTAAGTAAGCCATCATACCCTCTGGAGCAGCCATCTTAGGTCAATTGAGACATTTGGCCTCATTAACCACTTTGGAGTCATCTTAAGACTTTCTTATTTATAGTCTTCCTAAGGCTTAATGGGCTTCAAAATGTACTTTGCCCAGGTTCACATCAAGTCTTACCAAGCTCTGTGCTTTTACTCAGCAGGTAACCGTTTGACTGTCAGCTTTTATATTTTTCTCTGCAAGGGAAGCAGAGCCTTGCGGCTGCTCCTAGATGCCCAATTAACATTTCCACGTCACTTTATTCTTGCTTATAATTGTTCCTTATTGTCATCTTTGTTTCCTTGACCATTAGGAATAGACCAGATCATTTTAATAATTCTGACCGAACTCTTCAATATACTTCAGTATTATCAGACTTAATTTTTCGTTCTATTAATCTGATCTTTTACTGTGATTTTTTTTTTTCTTTTTTTGGTCAGAAGTAGAAAATGAACTAAATCTTACAGAGCGGTCATGGTTTGGAAAGATAGAAGGTGGAGCTGCTGCAGCGCAGGGGAGTCTTGTGAGCAGAGGTGAGGCAGAAATCTAGTTGTGCGGTATGCATGGATGTAGATTGTGTAGGTAGAGCATCAAGGGATTCAGAGAGTAAAACAAGGGCAGGGGTGAAAGAATAAGAGTCACAGTTGTTGGTCGGCTGCTTAGTTGAGTCTGACTCTTTGCAACCCCATGTACTGAAGCATGCCAGCCTTCCCTGGCCTTCACTATCTCCCGGAGTTTGCTCAAACTCATGTCCGTTGAGTCAATGATGCCATCCAACCATCTAATCCTCTGCCACCACCTTCTCCTCCTAACCTCAGTCTTTCCCATCATCAGGGTCTTTTCCAATGAGTTGATGGTTTGCATCAGGTGGCCAAAATATCAGAGCTTCAGTTTCAGAATCAGTCCTTCCAGTGAATGTTCAGGGTTGATTTCCTTTAGGATGGACTCGTTGGATCTCCTTGCAGTCCAAGGGACTCTCAAGAGTCTTCTCCAGCACCACAAGTTAAAAGCATCAATTATTCAGGCATCAGCCTTCTTTATGGTCCAACTCTCATATCTGTCCCTGACTACTGGAAAAAATCATAGCTTTGATATACATATTTTTGTTGGCAAAGTGACGTTTCTGCATTTTAACATGCTATCTAGGTTTGTCATGGCTTTTCTTCCAAGGAGCAAGCATCATTTAATTTAATGGCTGCAGTCACCATGTGCAGTGATTTTGGAGCCCAAGTGAATATCTGTCACTGTTTCCATTGTTTCCCCAACTATTTGCCATGAAATGATGGAAATGGATGCTATGATCATTTTTTGAATGTTGTTTTAAGCCAGCTTTTTCACTCTCCTCTATCACCTTCATCAAGAGGCTCTTTCATTCCTCTTTGCTTTCTGCCACAAGGGTGGTGTCATCTGCATATATGAGCCTATTGATATTTCTCATTGATGTACATTATCATATGGTGATCTCCACACCTTTACTTTTAATCCATTTTTATTTTTACTAGAGTATAGTTGCTTTACAATGCTCTGTTAGTTTCTGTCCAGTAACAAAATGAATCAGCCATATATATATATATATACGTAAAACCCTTCCCTTTTGGACTTCTTTCCTACTTTCCTTCTTTCCTATACCACAGTGCATTAAGTAGAACTCCCTGTGCTATATGGTGCTTGTTCTGAGAACAATCTCTGTACCTTTAACTCAAACTCAAACCACCAGGCATCCAGCAGACAGTTCCCTCCCCACATATGATCTTTGTTTCTCCCCTACTCTGGATTTTTCAGTGAATCTTCGGTGCTATCAGCTAAATTTCATGTTATCTTCCATGCCATTTTCAACTTGGTAGGGCCCCACACAAGTGATTTTTCTAAACTAATCATCAGTCATCCCTCTCTCACCATGCATCTCACATTTTAGCTCCATCTAACACCATGTGAATCATTAACTCACCATGCATGCTTATCCCCATATCACCACCCTTGTATTCTCCTCCTCTGATCTTCCACCTCTTGAATGCACTCATGGACTCCTACAGAGTGTTTAAGATACATATAAAATATCTCGTAGTGTATATAGTTCCCCAGGCATAATTATCTACCACCTCCGCCCCCACATCCATATCCAGTGTCACTGACCATACATATCTGTAGGATAGCACCTACTGCAGCCTATTCTATTTATGCACTTACACGTCTAACCTGCTGCCTAGATTTGAGCTCAGTGAAGTTTGTATTCTTCCAGTTCATCCACATTACCCTTCAAGTTTCTCGTGATGCTGGAAGGTAGCGGTACTGTCAACATCAGTCCAAGTGCTTTGAATGGAGAATCACTACAATTTTTTTTTTTTTTTTACCGTAGAAAATCTTAAGAATTGGTGATATAATCAGACTGGTTATTGTTTAATTAATGTTTTCTACTGGAGAGTTTTCTTTAATCAGTATTCAAGGTTTTGTTGTTTAATACTTTTGAAGATCCTTAGGGCCAGAATTATTTATAGAAAATCACTCCTGTGGTTGTTGGTCATTCACTTAGAAAGGATTTACTGAACGCTTCCAATTAATGAGCTAATTTCAGTTTCCTGAATCACAATAATATTTATTTCCCAAGAAGTAAACAAATTTCTGCATATAAATTAGAATTTTATTAAGTAGCGGGTTTATAAATCAAGTGATTTAGAATGGCATTCACCTAGAACTAATCCATAAGTCTTTTTTAGTGAGAAATGAAAACATAGCCTCAGTAATTTTAGTTATAATTTCCATACACTTTTCTGTTGTTAGATATTATAGATTGATTTCTGCTGCTGATAGACTTCGAAGTTGTTTAAGCATATAAAAGCCACAATGTAATTTTCCACAGACAGAAAGAGCCCTAAATACAACACTCTAATGTGTGTGTTTGAATCCCTGATTCTTTAAAACCCTCTCCAGTCTCCGTTCAGCGGAGAAAATGTTTTTGATTGTTGAGAAGGGATCCAACGTGCTTAGATAAAGTACTGATAAAATGCTTTATTTTTGAAAATAAAGAAAATATTAGGTGAGACTTTGAAAACTTATTAATCAAAACTGGTCAAATGTGGGCACTTTCATATGATTCATTCTGATATTTATGGCTCAATTCTTTTGGAGGAAAAAAAAATCAGTCTTAAAATCTCCAGGTAACTGCAAATGATACCTGAGAAATAACTGGGATGTGAATGTTGCCATACTGAGTATGTAGTGTATGTTTATTAACAGCAGTTGCAGTCTGAAAAAACAAAGGAATATTCTCCATACTCTCCACTTCATGGCAGAATAAACAGAATGGCTTACATTAATCAGTTAATGCATGTAATTTGAATCACATTTGGAATAAGGAAACTCAACCATTAGATCTGCTATTAATGACAGCTATGAGAGTCCACCAGATGCTCAAGAATGATAAGCCAAGCCTCAGTTGAGCACCTGTACTGGTCACATCTTCCCAGGTGGTGGTAGTGGTGAAGAACACGCCTGCCAATGCAGGAGATGTAAGAGTCACTGGTTCGATCCCTGGGTCAGAAAGATTCCCTGGAAGAGGGCATGGCAACCCACTCCAGTATTCATGCCTGGAGAATCCCACAGACAGAGGAGCCTGGCAGGCTGCAGTCCCTAGAGTCACACAGAGTCCGGCACAACTGAATGACTTAGCACGCATGCACGCACTAGTCAGGATAGGTTATGCCTCAGTAACAAGAAAGGCTCCTCAGTCATAGCAGCCTAATACAATTAACATTAAAGTTAGACTTAAAATTTCAGTGTGGGTTGAGTGACACTCTAGGGTAGATTTTGGAAGAGAATATTGGAGTGTCTATGAAAGTTTTCATTGCTTCAATTGGAAATGACATATGTCAGTTCCAGTCACATTTTATTGGCCAGAACTATCATCTGACTTAATTGGAAGGGAAAAGGGAAATAAAATGAGTAGAGAAAGAAAAAAAAAAAAAGAAAGAAAATCAGATAGGTGTGAGCACTAGATATCTCTACCAGAGATTTAGAGACTATAGTGGACTTCGTACTTTTTTTTTAAACATTCTTCATTCTTGCTTGCCAGCATTTTCCCACGATACAGTGCCAACTGGGGCAGATCAGGATGCAAGTCTGAAATTCAGTGTCTGCCCTTTCCTGTAACTATTTCAAAAAGACCAAGCATGTTCCTCATGTTGCTTACCACAAGAAGCCTAAGGCCCCATAGCAGCGTTTTGCCCCATTAGTTGTCTTTGTTTTCATAACACAGCTCTGCACATGTAAGGAGAACGGGCTACTGTGTCAGAGAGAAAGCTTCAGCTGGACAGTAGAATGATCCAGAAGAAAACATGTACATGAAAAGAGAGAAAATATATTTAAAGAAAAATTAGATTTCAATAAAGTGATATCCTTACATTTGGTATTTGCCTTTTTTTTTTTTTTTCCCATTTCACAGGAACATTAGGGAATCTTAACTCCAGAAGCAATTGTCATCCATTCTGTCTGCCTGGATGGGTGAGAATTGCCTCTCTATCTGCTTCCCCAAAGACTTAAGCCTCAAAAATTGACATCATATTTTTACATGCAGATGGAAAGAGAATCGGTTCTATCTCGTGAGTTCTTCCCCTAGCAAATGTGTAACTATCAAAAATATGAGAGAAAAACATCATTATATATTATAAGGCAGAAGCCACAGTTCTATGTTTTCTGTCATAATATAAACTGAACAAAACCTTTGTGGGTATATAAAAACAGAAAACTTACGGAATCTGTGTAAAATGAAACTGACAACATTCCATCTCACCACCATAATGGGGCTGATCTTCTGTTCCTTCCATATTTGTTGAACCATCTGAAAAGTTTTCATCATCTGAGACATATTTCTCACTTGACCTTCAGTATTTTATTATCCGTCATTTTTATTGTATGTTCTCTATTTCTTCAGTTACTTGAAATATGATGTCAAGATAGAACTCATCTCTTAAATTCCTGTTGTAATCTTTCAGTGGCACCATCTCCCTCAGAGTCTACCCATTCATTCATTCTTTCAGTTGTCTCTTTGCTTTACTTTCCCCTGCCCTGCCCCAACCAGCCCTTCTCTACTCTCTCCCGTTTTTTGTTCTCCCTCTCCTTACCTGGAACTGGCTTATTAGTCACTTGAATTCCTGGGAATGAGAAGCCTAGTAATGAGAAGCATGATCAACTTAAAAAAAAAAAAAAGAAGCCGGTTTTAATAACCCTCAGTGAAAGTATTTATAACGTTTTGGAGATATACAATTTTTTCCTGATTTCCTACTGTACTCACCCCAGGAGATTCCTAAATAATAGAAGGACTATGAAGGATTGAAGTGAAACTGTTAGTCACTAAGTCACATCTGATTCTTTGCGACCCCATGAACTGTAGCTCACCAGGCTTCTCTGCCCATGGAATTCTCCAGGTAAGAATACTGGAGTGGGTAGCCATTCCCTTCTCCAGGGGATCTTCCCAACCCAGGGACCAAACCCAGGTCTCCTGCATTGCAGGTGGATTCTTTACCCTTGAGCCATCAGGAAAGCCAGTAATTACTAATTCAACTGATGGGCTCTTGGCCCTGATCCTGCCTGTTGCCTTATGACGTTATATCCATTCAAATATTCTTTTTTTCCAAAAAATGTATTTATTTGGCCATGTTGGGTCTTAGTTGCAGCATCTTCCTTGTGCCAGGAGGCATCTTTCCTTGTAGAGTGTGTGGGCTTAGATACCCTGAAGCATGCGGGATCATATTTTTTCTGCCAGGAATTGAAGCTGTGTGCCCTGCATTGCAAGGTGAATTCTTAACCACTGAACTGCCAGGGAAGTCCCTAATTATTATTTTATTGTTCTAAAATTAAGTATTACCTTTACTTGGTTTTCTCTAGCATCTCTTTTTGCCCTATATTCACACTTGTGATAAGTTCCAGATTCAGATCCTAGCTGCTTACAACTTGCTAGATCTTACTGTAAGTGCAGTCTCTGTCTCAGTGATAGGGCCACGACTCATATTTTGCGATGTTAAGAGCAGACTAGAAATAAAAATGGAAATAAAACAGAATCTCAATAAATTTCAGGGATTTTTTGGTTTTGTTTGTTATTTTGTGGAGGACAGTGATCTATTTTGTTCTTCTCTCTCCAGTACCTGTATTAAAATATAAACTGTCTTAAGAGGATGAAACTTACGATGCTCTCATAATTAGGGTCAAGCACTGCTCCAGGCCTTATTACCTACTACTTAATTCTCACACAAGATTATAGAAAAAATATTATGATCCTGTTTTATTGCTGAGGAACCAAAGTCCAGAGTTGTCAAGTAAGTTGCAAAGGCACACAATCTTGTAATAGAGCAGGCATTCCAATCTAACCACATTATTACACCTAGATACATCCATGCGCTGTAAGGCCTCCCCTGGAATAAGATGCATCCAGTACATCTCCTGAACCATATACACTTATCCAAACGAGGAAGGTTAAATGCCAATGGTTATTTCTATTTTTAAAGTAGAGAAAACTGGATTGTAAAGAATGTGTATGGCTTGTTTATCATCTCTTGGTAAAAAGAAGACATAGGACTGGAAAGCAGATGTAGGAACAGACCTAGTTTAACATTTTAAAAAATATACCATGAGATTTAGAACTAAGAGAAAGTGGGTGGGTATATGCTTTCATAATTAATTATTGATGTATTTGATCTTCCTAACTACTTTCTAACTGATCATATTCTCCTTTGTCACAACTGTATTTTCCTTCTGATTAGTCTTTGCATAAAATCCTGCTACAGAACTTCTTTTTACATTTCCACTAATGTAAATAATGCAGTGCATGATATCAAGCCAAAGGGATATCTTCTAGTATGGAAAAATTTCCAACTGGAAATTCTATTTTTTAACCAAATTTCCAGACTCAAAAAATGAAAAGGTCTTTTTCTTTAATGAATGTTGATTATCATTTAATTTGTTTTGAAAAAGGAGCCATCATTATGCATTGCCAGTTTTCCAACAACACTAGGTAGGAATACTTCTATCTTGAATATGCTCTAAGTTTTTAAACTTGGAGGGTACTGACATAGGAGCCAACCTGTCTCAGTTCATATCCTGGTTCCATCTTTTATCAGCTGTGTGATCATGAGTAAGTTACCAAACGATTCTGTGCTTCAGTTTTCTTACTATAAAATGGAAATAATTCCAATTTTATATGGTTATGAATAGGTGGAAGTAGGGATATAGGTAATGAATTTCTCATAATTCTGGCAGATGGTAAATGCTTACTAAGCGTTAACTTTTCTTTTTGCTATGTTTTATTTTAAAGATATCTGTTTTCTAAAAAATGCACACATTCTTTGAATAAATTTATTTTTCTAAACTTAAGTGGTTATGCACAAAACTATGAATAAAGATAAATATTTATGAAGGTTCATAGAACCTTATTTAATATATTAAAAACCTAACAAAAATAAACAGAATTATTCCAGCAGGCACATATACAGAAAATATAAGGTACATCAACAAGATTTTTTTTTAATTAGTTGGAGGCTAATTACTTTACAATATTGTAGTGGTTTTTGCCATCAACAAGATTTTAAATCAGCCATTGTTGTTATTGTTTGCTCAGTCGTTTCCGACTCTGCAACCCCATGGACTGTAGCCCACCAGGATCTTCTGTCCATGGAATTCTCCAGGCAGAAATACTGGAGTGGATTGCCATTCCCTTCTTGAGGGGATCTTTTGAACCCAGGGGTTGAAACTGAGTTGCCTGCATTGCAGGTGGATTTTTACCATCTGAGCCACCAGGGCAAGCCCAAAGCAGCCATTAACCACTATCATCTCAATAATTTCATGAAATAGGAATACTTTATAATGTTTAGGAAACATAATTTATACAAATGTGTGTGTGTGTGTGTGTATACACACACTTTAATTCCCATTGAACAAGAGCTATATGTACCTTGGAACTCTGATATATCCATTTGAATGAAGAAAGGCAATTCCAAAGAATGCTCAAACTACCGCACAATTGCCCTCATCTCACACAGCTAGTAAAGTAATGCTCAAAATTCTCCAAGCCAGGCTTCAACGGTACGTGAACCGTGAACTTTCAGATGTTCAAGCTGGGTTTAGTAAAGGCAGTGGAACCAGAGATTAAATTGCCAACATCCGTTGGTTTATCGAAAAAGCCAGACAGTTACAGAAAAACATCTACTACTGTTTTATTGACTATACCAAAGCCTTTGACTGTGTGGATCACAATAAACTGTGGAAAATTCTGAAAGAGATGGGAATACCAGACCACCTAACCTGCCTCTTGAGAAATCTGTATGCAGGTCAAGAAGAAACAGTTAGAACTGGGCATGGAACAACAGACTGGTTCCAAAGGGAAAGGAGTATGTCAAGACTGTATACTGTCACCCTGCTTATTTAACTTATATATAGAGTACATCATGAGAAACACTGGACTGGATGAAAAACAAGCTGGAATCAAATTGCAGGGAGAAATACAAATAACGTTAGATTTGCACATAACACCACCCTTATGGCAGAAAGTGAAGAACTAAAGAGCCTTTTGATGAAAGTGAAAGAGAAGAGTGAAAAAGTTGGCTTAAAGCTCAACATTCAGAAAACTAAGATCATGGCATCTGGTCCCATCACTCCATGGCAAATAGATGGGGAAACAATGGAAACAGTGATAGGCTTTATTTTGGGGGGCTCCAAAATCACTGCAGATGGTGACTGCAGCCTTGAAGCTAAAAGACTCTTGCTCCTTGGAAGAAAAGTTGTGACCAACCTAGACAGCATATTAAAAGCAGAGACATTACTTTGCCAACAAAGGTCCATCTAGTGAAAGCTATGGTTTTTCCAGTATATGGATGTGAGTTGAATTATAAAGAAAGCTGAGCACCAAAGAATTGATGCTTTTGAACTGTGGCATTGGAGAAGACTCTTGAGAGTCCCTTAGACTGCGAGGAGATCCAACCAGTTCAGACACAACTGAGTCAACACAACTGACTCAGTTGCAACTGAGCAACTGAACTGAACTGATTATATACCTGGGATAGACACTAAAATATTATCATTGATTATAATTAGGTGGTAGGAGTGTGAATGACTTTGTTCCAGTATTTTCCAAATTTCCTGCATCAAATTTATATTATTTTATGATAAAAATTTGTATATATTTTAATTATATTATTAAGATGTTTCTATAGTATGACCTCATAATCCATAATTATTTAGTATCTCATCCAGTGTTTAACTGATGGGTCACTGTGAGAGTCCCTTGGACTGCAAGGAGATCCAACCAGTCCATCCTAACGGAAATCAGTCCTGAATATTCATTGGAAGATCTGATGTTGAAGCTGTAACTGGAATACTTTGGCCACCTGATATGAAGAACTGACTCATTTGAAAAGACCTTGATGCTGGGAAAGATTGAAAGCGGGAGTAGAAGGGGACGACAGAGGATGAGGTGGTTTAATGGCATCACCAGCTCAATGGACATGAGTTTGAGTAAACTCCAAGAGCTGGTGATGGACAGGGAGGCCTGGCATGCTGCAGTCCATGGGTGGCAAAGAGTCGGACATGACTGAGCAACTGAACTGAATTGTATTTGTTATATTTTAGCTTCAGAAAATAATAAGAAAGAAAAATGTAGTGAAATATAAATTTCAGCATTATATATAAGACCAAAAAACTGAAATATTATAGAGGAAAAATATTTATGGGAAGCCTAAATATAATAAGGCACAGTGATTCAGTCTATTAGTATGGAAACTGCATGTGTCATTTGTATACATACACACATACACAGAAATGATTTCTAAAAGACATGCTTGAAAATCTGTCACTAAATGTAAAATCTAAAGGATATATCTGTACATTTAAAACTAATTCTTCTGGAGGATAAGTTTTCTTAATTTTGTTCCTATGGTTCATTTTTCAAATTTTTAAGTGTATTGCTTATTTTTTATAGTAAGAAGATAAAAATACCCTACTAAGTAGATAAAACTTTTAATAAGTGCTTTCTTAAAGTCCCATAAGTAGATTTTTCTGATCCTTCCTAAGTCATGTGGTGGCCATTTTATTTTATTTAATAAATGACAACTCAACTTACATCATTTTGAAATGATGCATTCTCCAGTATTTGTAGCGGGACACTCTCCCTTAAAACCTTTACCTGTGAGCTTCCTCCTGAGCCTTTTTGAATCAATATCTCCTCTGTGGTCCAGCTTGAGTAGCTCTGTACTAAATCACCTTGACAGTTGTCTGTTCCCATTATATCATCAGCTCCTACCTCGCATGCTGACCCCAGATCCCTCTCAGCCATTACTTGCCTCTCCCAAGTGCAGGCAGTCTCAAAACAGAATCACTTTTCTTTGCTAAGAGAGATACACCAATGTTAGAGATATCTTCCTGAATTTCCATGCGAGATTATTATTTTTAGAACTGGATTAAGACTCTCAAGAAGTAAGACCAAGCTGTCCTCTGTTTTGTATAATTGGACCTTTCAATGCAAAGTATTTTCCCCAGAGACCATCACAGTGGCAGAATGTCTCCATTATACAAAGAGGAGTCATTGACAAATTCATAAGAACGTACCTGCATGTACTTAAAGTATACGACTAAGATGGTCATGTCATTTGACCTTATAATTCATTGTTATCTATAGTGATTTAAGCTAAAAGGAAATTCTTTGAGGTGAATTAGGAAATGGGATGAGGATTGGGAATAAACTCAGAAGCGATGAAGCGCAATGGGGAAGTGTCATTTGGGGAAAAAAATAAATTCCTCTTTTACCAATTCCCATATTCCCTAGAGCTAGTAATGCTCAAGCTAAAGAAATACCTTTTTTTCTAAATATTTGATCAGTGTTTCTAAGTGTCTTTTAATGATAGGCATGATGTGTAGAGTTGGCAGCCGGGAGAGGGCCGGCCACATGCCACTTTAAGGAATTCTCAATCAAGGGGGAAGAACAATGTCAAAAAGCAAGCAAAAGGCCTGTAGCTTTGAGAAAAGTGTTCAGAGGAATGTATCCAGCTTTGCCTGGGCAAAAGAAAACTCACAAGCAGAGAGACTTGGCCTTGTCTTAGTGAATTTTACCATCTTTAACATTGATGGCACAGTTTTGTCCAGTGGATTGCAGACACACTACAAATTTAATGGATTACTTAGTAATCATTACCTGTGACCAGTTTATGATGACCTTCGTTTCAATGTGTCCTTACATACCTTGGGCTTCCCTTGTGGTTCAGAGGTTAAAGCGTCTGCCTGTAATGTGGGAGACCCGGATTCGATCCCTGGGTGGGGAAGATCCCCTGGAGAAGGAAATGGCACCCCACTCCAGTACTCTTGCCTGGAGGATCCCATGGATGGAGGAGCCTGGTAGGCTGCAGTCCATGGCGTCGCAAAGAGTCGGACACGACTGAGTGACTTCACTTCACTTTTACATACCTTAGGTACTTTCACATCTTACTCTGTTTGTTTGTTTACGTGTTTCCCTCTTCTAAGCCGAAAACTTCAAAGGCGATTGTCCAATTACCAGGTGCTGATACATAGCAAATACCCAGTAAAGATGGATTAAATAAGTAAACACACTATTTCATATTTTAAACCTCATATAACTCTTCTTTTTAAGGAACATTAAAAAAAAACATAGATGTTTATAATAGGCAACTTTATTTTTTGTTGAATTCCACTGATTTAACACAAGCACAAGTGTACTAGTAGACTAGTACACTTGTACTAGCACAAGTGTAAGATGATCAAAATTATTGGATGATGAGGTAGGAGAAAGTGTTAGGGAAAGCCAGAAAACTACACCAAAGACTGCTGAAGGGAACCAGAGTGGGAGAGGCTATCAGATTGAAGAAAAGATGTATTAAAAATTGGGATTGACACATGTACCCTACTATGTGTAAGCTAGATCACTAATGAGAACCTACTGTAAAGCACAGGGAACTCTGCTCAGGGCCCTGCGGTGACCTAAATGGTAAGGAAATCCAAGCAAGAGGGGATACATGTATACATATGGGCTTCCCAGGTATCTTAGTGGCAAAGAATCTACCTGCCAGTGCAGGAGATGCAGAGGACATGTTCGATCCCTGGGTCAGGAAGATCCCCTAGAGGAGGAAATGGCCACCCACTCTGGTATTCTTGCTTGGAGAATCCCATGGACAGAAGAGCCTGGTGGGCTATGGTTCATGGGGGCGCAGAGTCAGACATGACTGAGTGACTGAGTACACACACAGCTATATATGTAGCTGGTTCACTTTGGTGTACAGCAGAAAGTAACACAACATTGTGAAGCAACTATGCTGCAGTAAAAATTAGGAAAAACAAATTATAGATTTGTCATGTTGCCAAGTTGATCTGATTCTCATCTAGAAAACCTGGACAGCTAGCCATCTTGTTGTGACCCCAGAGAGTTCATTCCTAGGCTCTCTCTTCAAAGAAGATCATGCATTTTCATCTTTCACTATCTGACTTAAAGGGTATAGACAAATACTTCACCCAGTTTTATGTTACTTTATTGTCCGAAGTATTGAAACACTGGATGAATAAATTGTCCTGTTACCACCAAACCACAGAATTCATGGGAACTCCCACAGCAGGTGGAATATCATTTTCAACATGACTTTAATGACTGTTAAATTGGCTTGGCAGTGTCTATATGTGGGAAGAGATAGGGAGCAGAGAAAAGGGATCCCTTAGTGGTTGTGGGGAAAGGATTGAGAGGGAAAGAGGACTTCAGACCCGATTTCAGAAAGTCGTTAGTGATGCATCACTCTGTAATTGGCTGAGTTCCAGGGAACCATCAGTATCTGCCTTTTTGGATCAATGTGCAATTTTGTTAGGCTGTGACAGCCTGGTGCTGAGTGGGTTGTAGGTGAAGTACATCTGCCTTGCCTTACGAAAGACAGGACTGGCAAGGGAAATCCATCTGACATTGTGACCAGCCAAATTAATAAAGAGCAACCAACTTTTCAGCTCTACAGAACTGTACTTCAGTAGCTATTTTTTTAATATCTTCAAGTAATTTCCTGTATTTTTCCCATTCCTACTTCTAGCATGTAAATGAGGAGAACCATAGACTATTTAGGTTCATAGCACAACTGAACTTTTCCATTTTCTTTCCTTCCCCTCCTGTTTAGAAATGTTGCATTATGCACCATTTGCACAATACCAGGATAAAGTCAGCTGCACAAATATGAATTTCTGGTTTGAGCATGTAAAACAAGAAAAAAAAGTAACTTGATTGTGTTTTAAGAATGATTAGTGTGAGAAATGGTGCTTAAGGAGACACAAGATATGTATATCACATCTAAGAATCTAATAGGGAAATTTTTTACTTTATAAGATAGGCCTTAAAAAATACGTTTGTAAAAAAATGAGTGTAAAAGTTTGGGAGGAAATAGCATTTTCACTTATCTGCGTAAGCACTATTATACGCATTAGTTTTGTGGCGACATAGTATCAGTTTAGTTCAGTCGCTCAGTCGTGTCCGACTCTTTGTGACCCCATGAATCGCAGCATGCCAGGCCTCCCTGTCCATCACCAACCCCCGGAGTCCACCCAAACCCATGTCCATTGAGTCAGTGATGCCATCCAGCCATCTAATCCTCTGTTGTCCCCTTCTCCTCCTGCCTTCAATCTTTTCCAGCATCAGGGTCTTTTCCAATGAGTCAACTCTTCGCATGAGGTAGCCAAAGTATTGGAGTTTCAGCTTCAGCATCAGTCCTTCCAATGAACACCCAGGACTGATCTCCTTTAGGATGAACTGGTTGGGTCTCCTTGCAGTCCAAAGGACTCTCAAGAGTCTTCTCCAACACCACAGTTCAAAAGCATCGATTCTTCAGCGTTCAGCCTTCTTCACAGTCCAAAACTCACATCCACATATGACTACTGGAAAAACTATAACCTTGACTAGATGGACCTTTGTTGGCAAAGTAATGTCTCTGCTTTTAAATATGCTGTCTAGGTTGGTCATAACTTTCCTTCCAAGGAGTAAGCGTCTTTTAATTTCATGGCTGCAATCACCATCTGCAGTGATTTTTGAGCCCCAGAAAAATAAAGTCAGCCACTGTTTCCACTGTTTCCCATCTATTTCCCATGAAGTGATTGGACCAGATGCCATGATCTTAGTTTTCTGAATGTTGAGCTTTAAGCCAACTTTTTCACTCTCCTCTTTCACCTTCATCAAAAGGCTTTTCATTTCCTCTTTACTGTCTGCCATAAGGGTGGTGTCATCTGCATATCTGAGGTTATTGATGTTTCTCTCGGCAATCTTGATTCCAGCTTGTGCTTCTTCCAGCCCAACGTTTCTCATGATGTACTCTGCATAGAAGTTAAATAAGCGGAGTGACAACATACAGCCTTGACGTACTCCTTTTCCTATTTGGAACCAGTCTCTTGTTCCATGTCCAGTTCTAACTGTTGCTTCCTGACCTGCATATAGGTTTCTCAAGAGGCAGGTCAGGTGGTCTGGTATTCCCATCTCTTTCAGAATTTTCCACACTTTATTGTGATCCACACAGTCAAAGGTTTTGGCACAGTCATTAAAGCAGAAATAGATGTTTTTCTGGAACTCTCTTGCTTTTTCGATGATCCAGTGGATGTGGGCAATTTGATCTCTGGTCCCTCTGCCTTTTCTAAAACCAGCTTGAACATCTGGAAGTTCACGGTTCACGTATTGCTGAAGTCTGGCTTGGAGAATTTTGAGCATTACTTTCATCAGCAATCAATGCAAAGAAATAGAGAAAAACAACAGAATGGGAAAGACTAGAGATCTCTTCAAGAAAATTAGAGACACCAAGGGAACATTTCATGTGAAGATGGGTTCAATAAAGGACAGAAATGGTATGGACCTAACAGAAGCAGACGATATTAAGAAGAGGTGGCAAGAATACACAGAAGAATTGTACAAAAAAAAAGATCTTCACAACCCAGATAATCACGATGGTGTAAGCCAGACATCTTGGAATGTGAAGTCAAGTGGGCCTTAGAAAGAATCAGTATGAACAAAGCTAGTGGTGGGGATGGAATTCCAGTTGAGCTATTTCAAATCCTGAAAGATGATGCTGTGAAAGTGCTGCACTCAATATGCCAGCAAATTTGGAAAACTCAGTAGTAGTCACAGGACTGGAAAAGGTCAGTTTTCATTCTAATCCCAAAGAAAGGCAACCCCATAGACATCGTATAGTGATTAAGAAAAGTTTTGTTCATTATACAGACTAGGTTGAAGTCCTAGCTTCACCTCATTCTTGTTCTGTTCCCAGTCAAACCTGAACCTCTCAAAGTCTGTGTGTCTTCATTTATAAAATAGGGAAATAATCATATAAGTATCTCATATAATGGTTGTGGGAACAAATGAGAATAAACATATAGTACCTGGTTCATAGTAAGCATACAGTGTGTTTGCTTAGTACTGCTTATAATTTGTTCAGTCACTCAGTCTGACTCTTTGCAACCCCATGGACTGCAGCATGCCAGGCTTCCCTGTCCTTCACCATCTCCTAGAGCTTGCTCAAACTCATATCCATTGAGTTGGTGACGCCATCCAACCATCTTGTCCACTGTCATCCCCTTCCCCTCCTGCCTTCCATCTTTCCCAGCATCAGAGTCTTTTCCAATGAGTTGGCTTTTTGCATCAGATGGCCAAATTATTGGAGCTTCACTTTCAGCAGCAGTCCTTCCAGTGAATATTCAGGGTTGATTTCCTTTATGATGGACTGGATTGATTTCCTTGTAGTCCAAGGGACTCTCAAGAGTCTTCTCCACCACAGTTTGATTTTCTAGGCAAGGATACTGGAGTGGGTTGCCATTTCCTTCTCCAGGGGATCTTCCTGACCCAGGGATCGAACCCAGGTCTCCCACATTGCAGGCAGATGCTTTATTGTCTGAACCACCAGGGAAGCATGCTTATAAACAGTTCTCAAAAATTGCTCCAAATTCCACAGTATTCCTCAACCCATTTGGCAGCAAGATCTATACTTTTTCTTTTTTTATGCCATAGTTGCTTTGCATACTGCTGCTGCCTGCTGCCAAGTCACTTCAGTCATGTCCGACTCCGTGTGATCCCATAGACGGCAGCCCACTAGGCTCCCCTGTCCCTGGGATTCTCCAGGCAAGAACACTGGAGTGGGTTGCCATTTCCTTCTCCAATGTGTGAAAGTGAAAAGTGAAAGTGAAGTTGCTCAGTTGTGTCTGACTCTTAGCGACCCCATGGACTGCAGCCTACCAGGCTCCTCCGTCTATGGGATTTTCCAGGCAAGAGTACTGGAGTGGTGTGCATTGCATACTACTTAAATGTAAAAAATTTTTGGTCTCATAGACATTTCTGTCTAGAGGTAACTTGCATGAGATTTTGACCATAAAACCTTTGTAACATCTTTTCTTACCAAAAGAAAGTGGGTTTGCCAAGAACAAATGCAAATCCAGTTTCCTGAAATATGACAGTACTATAGGCATTCTGAAATGTCATTGAGATAAACTTGTAACGAACTTGAAATGATGGTCTAGTGCAGGAAAGTTCCTATTGTGTGCACCTTTAATACAGTTGGAAGAGGGGGGAAAGGGAGGAAGGAACAGAGGGAGGGAGGGAGGGAGGAAGCAACCGTAAGTAGGCAGTGAAGTTTCATCAAGAAATTAAGTACTAATTATAATACCTGGGGACCTTCGTGCTCAAATTGTTTCAAGGTTCTTCTCAATCTAGCTTCAGCCAAAAACCATCTTTACCCTTTTTCCTCTCTCTTTCACCCACATGTGTAGGTGCATCCTTGTTTCATTGTTAAGCTAGAACTATCACACTGCCCCTGTGTCCTGACTCATTGGACAGTTTCTCCTTTTTTCTTTTTCCCTACTTGAAAAGTTGCTCTGTATCTAATACTTAGCTAGGGAAATACATCTATTCCTAATAGTCCTAAGCAAATGCCCCACTCCCTTAAGTAGAGTGAGATTTTCCATTCACTTATATTATCTGCTTGTGTTTAATGCTTTATATGTTCCTTCTCCCTAGTCTCTGGCCCCAGGAAGAAGGCAATTTTTTTGTGTATTATCCTCCAGCACAAAACACTATACACAAAAATGTTTGCTGACTTTTCAAACATTCAGGCATATTTGTATGGTGTGTCTGTGTGAATATATTTGTGTATGTTTGTATATTTTTAGTACATGGCATGGTTTCTAATAAGGGCAGAAGAATTCATGCCTTGGTCTATGCATCACTTCAGACCCAAGGAACAGTATCAGAGACAGAGAAGTCTGCTTGGTGAAGCATGATAACTCCAACATGCTTTGCCCATCTTCAAAAAGAAATTCAACAGGATAAGTGCAATTAGGGATGTGGTATTTCACCTGTGGAGGCCCAGCTGGCTCCGGCTCATGTGAACTTGCGTTCAGCACTTGAAAGTGAAAATCATTTTGATCAAAGTCCCAAGTTAGATTGCACACTGGAAATTGATTCATCTATGTTATATCATAGACTGAGAAATACTTTGGCAGTTTCTACCCGAGAAAACCAACCTGAAAATCATATAAGGCTTGTCACTCCAGGAGACTAGATATATGAAAGGAGTTTCATGTGGACGTTTGGAAAGTACTATACTAAACTGAACTATTGCCAAGATTATTAATGCATCACTTTGATGAGCCAAGAATTTCCATTTTTCCCTATAGGGGGGAATGTCTTAGATCATCTGAGGTAGAAAGAGGACATAGCTTTTTATTTTAAGAAGAAAGAATTTCAACTTGAAGAAAAGAATTGCAGCTAGGTTTTGACAGAGGCTGTTGGGAAGTAGAGGCAAACATGATGCTTTATAAATGTTGGTATTACGATCAAATCACTTTTAGTAGGTGCCTTCTGATCATCTAATTAGTATAATGTCAGCTGGGCTTGAGAATCATTTCTTTTTTATAAACCATCTGTTTTGTCATAAAAGTTTCTTTATAAGCCATATGCAGGCAGAGTGTTTGTTCTTTTTCCCAACATTATCTTCTGTTTGTTTCTACATCCTGTGTCCTGAAATATAGTATTAACCTGTCTAGGAAGGGTATAGGGAGTGGAACAGAATAAATAAAGAAATATACAGCAAATTTAAAAAATCAGTTGAAGACATACTGTGGAATCAGTGATTCGTGGACATTGAAGAAGACATCATCTCCAGCCATTCTCTTGAAAAAGCAATTCTGTTTCCAAAATAGTGAGCTTTAGGTCACATTGACTTTGGAGCTTCAATTTTCCTTTTTTAAAATAGGTGTCATAAAAATGGGAGATTTTTGTTGTAAGTTAATTAGATTTAGTGAAAATATAAAAGGACAGTACAGAAGAAACTACATGTTATAATAAATGATATACTAAGGATAATTTTATAAACTCTAAAATACAAAAGAAATGAGAGTAGTAACAGTTAGATGCATTTTAATCATTGCAGTAAACAATTATTAGTCACTAGAAAGCAGGTTAGTGTTAGTCATTTGATGATAATTCTCTACCATTAGTAATTTGCCAAATTCCTCTTCCCTAACAGGTCCTTCCTGAATACCTATAAGTATAGTTGGTTTTGCAAGCTACTAAGGTTGATGGCTATAAAATACCTATTCAGGATTCTTTTTTCCTTTACCGTAGACTTTAACCTATATTCATAGCACAAATCTGTCACACTCCTACTTTCACTTTGACCAGAATTACATGGTATACTTGAGTCCTTTTGAGATGTCAAGAATCTGGCTACGAATCCATAGGTCAAAATCAAACAGAAGATCAAGAGCATTGATATTAGTTTGGGAATGTATAGATAGAGTCCTGTGAAAGCAAGGAGACCATTGAATGCTCTTAAACATTTCAGTAGACTTTGTGGATGATGAACATTTTCAAAGGCATGCAACTCACATAAGGAAAATATAGCATTTTCTTCATTGGAAAAAAATTTGATTGTAATAGTAGATGGATAAACAATTGAAACAGTGAGAGACTTTATTTTTTTGGCTCCAGAATCTCTGCAGATGATGACTGCAGCCAGGAAATTTAAAAGATGCTTGCTCCTTGGAAGAAAAGCTATGACCAACCTAGACAGCATATTAAAAAGCAGAGATATTACTTTACCAACAAAGGTCCATCCAGTCAAAGCTAGGGTTTCTTCAGTAGTCATGTATGGATGTGAGAGTTGGACTTTAAAGAAATCTAAGCACCGAAGAATTGATGCTTTTGAACTGTGGTGCTGGAGAAGACTCTTGAGAGTCCCTTGGACTGCAAGATCCAACCAGTCCATTCTAAAGGAAATCAGTCCTGAATATTCACTGGAAGGACTGATGTTGAAGCTGAAACTCCAATATTTTGGCCACCTGATAAGAACTGACTCACTGGAAAAGACCCTGATGCTGGGAAAGATTGATGGTGGGAGGAGAAGGGGACACCAGAGGATGAGATGGCTGGATGGCATCACCAACTCAATGGGCATGAGTTTGAGTAAACCCCGGGAGTTGGTGATGGACAGGGAAGCCTGACGTGCTGCAGTCCATGGGGTTGCAGAGTCAGACATGACTGAGCGACTGAACTGAACTGAGTAGCAGTGTTAATGTTATTAATTTATATTTGTACAGTACTTTATAGTGTTCTAAGTGCTTTAAAGCAGATTATCTTACAACAATGTTTAATTTCACTTATTTCATGTTAATTTGCAGATATTAAGCTTGAAAACCATGGCAGAAAACAACTCAAATTTCATATTAGCTTAAACATTTTGAGTGCCTATTCAGTACAGAACTTTCTCATTCTTTTTAGGATGTAATATTCCAGTCTACTGCAATATATTAGTGTCTTCACTTATAAATGTAGTAAGGTGAGGCTAAGAAACTTGGCCAGTCTCACAGAAACATTAGTGATAGAGCTAGGATTTGAGCCAAGTCTTCTGACCTCTTGGCCAGCATGGTTGCTGGCCATGCATACAGCCCGTTACTCTGTGAGACTGATTCTGACTGTGAGGGGAGAGAGGGGGAATGAAACTGATCATAGAACAAAAAACATGCTGTGTTAAAGAGAAAGTCACGCTACAGGTTGTGATATATTTCATGAGGTAAAAGTGAATAAATACTAAGCAAATTGTGCCGTGGATTTCCATAGTTCCTCTGTCCACATGCTGGCCATAACAATTGAATTGTCTTTGTGAAAACAGGTCAGATGGAGACAATCGTCTAAAAATGTGGATGAAAAAATTATTTGAAAGCAGTCTCTGAAAACAAATTGTTTTCAAGTTGTATCTATAATTTCAGAGTCAAGAGGAACTGATTTTGGAATTGAGGGCAAAAATAACATCCACAGAATTTTATACTTTCCTAGGATATAGTACTTTCCACTGAACTAGTGATACAAGTACACATGAAATCATTCATTTTAGGAATACCAAACCACCCCTCCAGTGTACACACTGTGTGATTGAAAAACAAGACTTGAGAAAATGAGGAGTTACAGTGAGTGTGATGAGGCAGATGTAGTGAGAACTGGAAGGAAGCAGATAGGATCCCAGAACCTTAGGGATCTTGAGAGTTCCAGCATAGCATGAGGCATTCAAAGTATCCTGAAGCAGCAAATTCCAGCCAGCACAGATGTTTTACTTATTCATCTCTGACTCAAACACTGATAGAATGCATGACTCTTTTGATGATCCCTTTAGTGATCAAGGTGTATTAAGCTAGGTATCTTTTGCCGGACTGAATCTTCTGGGTAAATAATGAGAGACATAAACTTTGTATCAGATGTAGGCATATGTGGTAAACATATTTTGAATGTAGTCAAATTCTTGGATTATAATAACCAACATAGTATTAAGAACAATGGTATACGTATAATAATGATGTGTTCAGGTTCCACTCCATTTCTACTGCCAAGACTTGTTGATTTTTCTTGTAATTTTACTTTCTTTTCTCTGCTTATTTCTTTATAGGCATCTGAGTGAGTAGAAAGACAGTATATACAGAAATTTAACATGTCAGGGAGCCTAGAAAATTTCTAGTTAAGTGTTTTCTAAGCTGTATTTTATAATAAATTAGTTGCACAAAATATGTTTAAAGGGGGATTTCATGGTTATGTAAGCTAGGAAAAATACGGCATTTCATATTTCTTCTTAAAAATTCACAGTATATATTGACAGAGTAAAGACCCTGAGACATTTTGTAATTAACGATAGCTGCTTCATTTTGTTTGACTCAGTTTTTCCCCCCAAATTTATACTAATTGACCCTAACTTACATGCTGTTAATACTAATAGAAATCAAGAAACTAGTATTCTCTAATTACTCTTAGGGGAAAGAAAAAGTTGATTGTAACCTTTATTTGCTGGAGAAACAGCATGGTAGAACTGATGACACACATTGGTAAACATGTGTTTTGGGTCCTATAAGTCTTGTTAATGAAGTACCACGTGACCCTTTTATGGGTCAGATTTTACTTCTTCACTCTAGAGGGTTTTTATCATTCATTTCATATCAAGAGATTTGCTCTAGTATGTTGCTTATGAAATTTGTCAGTTCCCTGGCTGAGGCAGTTGGCCCAGCTACCTAAGCAAGGAAGTTCTCTCTGAACAATGCCTAGTTGTTCTGGTGAAAAATACAGTTATCACACTGAGTCCTCATATGGGAACTAAAACTGTGAAAGACTTTTTTTTTTTTTTTTTTGACTCTGAACGTCAGATTTCTGTTTAGGCTTCCAACAGCCTATTAATCAATGCACAGTGACTATTCACTTACCACCATCGATGAAGGAAGCATATATATCTTAATACCAAACAAGTTGTCTTTTAAAAATTGTTTTAAATCTATGATTTATATGTCACATGCCACTAACTGAACCCCAGAACTATTTTTAATTGAAGAATAATTGCTTTACAAAATTGTGTTGCCTTCTGCCACGCAACAATGTGAATCAGCTGTAAGTAGACATAAATCCCCTCTCTCTTTAATCCCCTTCCCCCACAGCCTACCCCTCTCGGTTATCACAGAGCACCAGGCTGAGCTCCCTGTGTTATTCAGCAACTTCCCACTATATACACATGGTAGTGTATGTATGTCAGTGCTATTCTCTCCGTTGTCCCACTTTCTCCTTCCCCACTGTGTCCACAAGTTGTTCTCTACATCTGCATCTCTATTCCTGTTCTGCAATTAGGTTCATCAGTACCATTTTTTCTAGATTCTATATGTATGTGTTAATATACAATATTTGCTTTTTTCTTTCTGACTTACTTCACTCTCTGTGACAGGCTCTAGGTTCATCTGCCTCAGTTCAACTGACTCAAATTTACTGATACAAAATCCAGAGAATCTTTTTCCCACCTTTGCATAATTGAGTTATCCAATTGAATGTGGTATTGCAAAAAGAAAAAAAAACCTGTGAAATGTCAACTTTTATTCTTTGATCCTTCTTTTCACATACTGTTGCTGAGAATATGCTTGAAAGTTGTCAGGTTAGCTTTTCCTTTTACATTGCTTTCGTATCACCCCCAATATTCCCTGCACACATGCACACACACACCAACACACCATTCAGGCATTGACCCGATCACCAATATAAAAGTGATGAAGGATGAGTGCAAAGGCAAAGTCTGCAGCATGCTGCTCAAGACTTCTGCCCGACTTGATAAATTAATGCTTTTGAGGGACAGTTGATGGTTATGCTAAGTATAAACCTATAAATCCAGACTTCATCACATCCCATTATCTTGCCCACAAGGATATCATATGTTCTGCTAAAATCCAAGAAACACTCTATGTCATTCTTCTAGTTTGATAGTCTAACAAAGCTAGAAAAGGAGAAAGGTGTATGGTATGGCTAGTCCCATTGATCCAAGCCATGAGAGAACTTTGTAAAAATTCTAGTTTTATATTACTACATTTCTCCTTGTACATTATTTGGTACAAGTCTGTCTTCATCTCTTCAAAATAAGAATCAATGATCCCCTCCAGTCTATTGGCAGCTCTCTCATCTTCCAAGGTTTTGCAAATGTTACTTAACAATTATTCTTAGTGGTACTTAGAGCTTAACTTGTCCATGTGTAAAGGATAATTCATCCAGATGTTTTAAAAATATTGATATTTTAGGCTTGACTCAACTCATAATTCAAGTAAATAGTTTCTCAAGTTTTTCCTTATAAACTAATATGCTCATAATATTCTATCAAGGATACATCTATCTTGCCCCTATCCCATCCAAATCAGTGAATGATTGAATAACACAAAAATAAGAATAAATTTATAATAGTGCTCACAAATTAGCATGGATGGCCATCCTTGGATTGAAAATCCTGAAAATCAAATGCATATTGAACTAGTTTGGTGGAGAAACAAGAGTGAAAAAACTATAATTCATATTAAGTAGAAAACCTTAGTAAAGGGAAAGGCAGGTTCTGTGGTGTTTGAATTTCATGATCAATAATACATGATAAACCCTTTGGGACAGTGCTTCTGACACCTCTGTGAGCATCTGCCTTGGCTAGAGAACTTGTTCAAATGCGGAGTCTGATTAGACGGTCTGGAGCGATGGCCAGGAGTCTGCATGTCATTCCAGACAGTGCTGAGTCTGCTGTTTCTCGGGCCTCGTTTTGAGTAGCAGGGGTCTTGATCAGAGGCTCTTTGGAGTACCCAGCCGTCTGTTTTAGCAAGTCCTCCAGAGGATGCTGATAGAGGCGCAAATGTGAGACCTGCTATTAGTTAAGCGACCGGATGCCTTTAGTTCAGCTGGACTGTTGTTCTCCCTTTCCCATTACTTCCATTTCCTCCTCTATTCCAAGCTGCAAGCTCTCTAAGTGTGTTCTCCAGAGATTAAAATCTTAACTAACTCTGCTCTCAAAAAGAATGAATCAGTTTGCTGAGGATGGCTTGCAGTGTTGATTTTAGGTAGAGCAAAGCAAACTCAAAAATGGAAACAGTGTCAGACTTTATTTTCTTGGGCTCCAAAATCCCTGCAGATGGTGACTGCAGCCATGAAATTAAAAGATGTTTTGCTTCTTGGAAGGACATCTATGATGAACCTAGACAACATATTAAAAAGCAGAGACATCACTTTGCAGACAAAGGTCCATATATCAAATATATTGTTTTCCTAGTAGTCATGTATGAATGTGAGAGTAGGGCCATAAATAAGGCTGAGTGCTTAAGAACTGATGCTTTTGAACTGTGGTACTGGAGAAGACTCTTAAGAGTCTCATAGAGAGCAAGGAGATCAAAGCAGTCAGTCCTAAAGGAAGTCAACCCTGAATATTCATTGGAAGAACTGATGCTGGAGCTGAAGCTCCAGTACTTTGGCCACCTGTTGCAAAGAGCTGATTCATTGGAAAAGACCTGGAAAGATTGAGGGCAAGAAGATAAGGGGGTAACAGAGGATGAGATGGTTGGATGGCATCATCAACTCAATGGACATGAGTTTGAGCAAACTCTGGGAGATCGTGAAGGACAGGGAAGTCTGGCGTGCTGCAGTCCATGGGGTTGCAAAGAGTCAGACACAACTGAGTGACTGAACAACAACAGCAACAAAGCAAACTCTCAGATAACTTTTATCTCTACTGTCTATGTGAAGGGAGAAAGAAAGGAAAATCTATTCAAGTGACCCACCCAAAGTTGAAGAATTTCTTGCTTTAGCATATGCATGACAGTGTGAAATCCCACTCATCTTTCCTAGAGTTAGCCTCCCAGTTGACACTCAAACCACCACTTATATGGAGCTTGTGTCTAGTTTTGCTCTGAAAGTTTTTAGGGACCAGCCAGGGACAACCCCAGAAGCCAACCATATGGTAAAAAATTTGAATGTTACTATTCAAGCTAAAAGCTATTAAGTTAAATGTTTACCCTCCTACCTTGTTAATGATCTGGAAGGTCAGGTTCATATTTAGAATTTGAGATCTTTCAGAATTATACATGTGAATGTGGAGTCACAGGACATCTTGTACCTGGCCCCCAAGCCCACCACTTTGACCCTGGGCAACGGCCCACTCCCTGTATATATTTTTTTTCTGTCTGCACCTGTTGATCTCAACATCTTGCATGTAGGAATATCTTAGGGATTTGAGACAATCTCTGTAGCTATGATGCCTAATCAGAGTACAAAGTTAAATGCTGCCAGTGACTGATAGAGGCAACAGAAAGCTTGCCTCCCCAAAATGAAACATGAAAATCTTATAGGACATGTAAAATTTGATAAACTTATGATTGTCTAGTGAGCATTTGGAGATTTGAAATCATTTTATGTTTCCATTCTTGATTATACCTCCAGAATAGAGTAATTTTTTATAAATATCAATCATTCTGGTTTTAGAGATCATTGTGTTAAAAAAATAGATAGACAAAGCTAAATCCTCTTGAATATTTTCTTCCTTCACTGTGTAAATCACTTTCCTTCACTGTGAATCTTTATCCTGGACAACACTTTATTTACATTTTTGCCCCAATGCAGGGCTGGTGCTCAGCTGATAGGCGCCACACAAAGTTAGCTTTCTTTATATTTTTCCATACAACAGCATGCTTTATAAATCTAAAAATTTATATATGATATGTGTATATACAGTTCATTTAATCCTGAATATGTTATTCTGAACACTCAATCTAAAGGAAGTATAACTTTGAAATGCTAAAAAATACAGCCTATTTTAGAAATCATAAACTGAATGGCACCCATCACAGTTCCATCATATAATTATTTGCATATTAACTACAGGACTTCCTAGGTGGCGCTAGCACTAAAGAATCCGCCAGCCAGTGCCAACACAGGAGATATGGGTTTGATCCCTAGCTCAGGAAGATACCATGGAGTGGGAAATGGCACCCTACTCCAGTGTTTTTGCCTGGGAAATTCCATGGGCAGAGGAATCCAGTGGACAGCAGTCCATGGGGCCACAAAGAGTTGGACAGCACTGAGCAACTGTGGACATGCACATACACACACAGTGACTGCAGGTTGTTGTTGTTGTTATAATTGGAAAACAGAAACAATTGAGAACTTTTTGAAAATTACCCTTTTTATCTCATTCTTTCTCAAAATAGTCATGATGATCAATTTAGGATTTCATATTCTATGAATTTTTTTCTTAATGCAATCACTGATTGGCTTTGAGATTTTTCTCCTAATCCTTGATATTCTTGTTTTACTATAATCTAGCTCAGATTGTTTTATTTTAGAAATTATATATTTTGATATTTTTAGTATGTTGTTTGATTAGAGAACAGTTACCTTTTTTTCAGTCTTGAAAATCTCTCAGCTATTATTTTTTCAAATATTTCTTTTCTGTAATTTTCTCCACTTTTTTTTTTTCTGGGTTTACTGTTGAACATATGCTCCAGCCTCTCCATCTGTCCTACATATTTTGAACAATTTATCCCTTTGTCCCTCTGGGCTTTTTTCTGGCTGAGTTTCCCAGGACCATCTCTCAATTCACTAACTTGTGTTTTAATTATATCCAGTTATGTTTGCCCTTTCTAACTTACATTCAAATACTGTTATATTTTCCCAATGATTTCTAATTAATCCTCTTTCATAAGACATAAGTTTTGGGGGTTTCTTTGGGGGGTGCTTTTGGTTTATGCTTATTTTTTAATTTGAGTTAATATTTTCTCTCATTGAGTATTTTAAACATCTAGCCAAACATTTGTAGTTTCCAAAAATTATTTTTTTTCTGGAATTAATTTTATTGACTTTTATAGGATTCAATTTTTATATGTTTTTAGTATTTTCTTTGATTCTCCTTCAGATGAGAGAATTTTATATAGCTTTTTCCTTTTTTTTCTCTCTCTCTTCCTGCCTTCATTCCCTCCTCCCCCTGCTTATTTCCTTAATTCTACCCATCTCTGTCATGCTGTTGTCAATTACCTCTGATTGACCCTGGATTCAGAATGTCCAGAACTGGATTAGTAAGGTTGTGATATTGGGGCTAAGTATATTCAGTCCCCAAACCAGCATAAGTCTATAATCAGCTCATGAGTTCCATATCCATGTACTTTATTCTCCCTAGGGCTTTTGATTCCTTAGAACAATATTGTCCACTAACAGGTAACCACTAGCTACTTGTGGCTATTTAATTTCCAACCAGCTATAGAAAATGGTATTTAAAATGCAGTTTCCCAATAACACTGGCCATTGCGTCTAATGGATGCCTTAATGGGCAGCTCTTCCCATCATCCAGACAGACAGTTCTATAATATGGTGCTACTCTAGGGTTATCATCTCAGGCTTTTTTTCTTCCTCAGCAGCAGTTTTTTAAGCTGCTTTTCCTTGGAGTGGTATTATCCATACATCATGGTCCCCAAGTATCAAGCTAAGAGCCTGAAACTTTCCCTCTGTTCTGTGAAGTCACTTTTAGCCCTTTTTCCTGGAGGAGGTGAAGTCTAGACTTATAGAACCTGCACTTGGATCCTGAGCCTGGCAAGTCCATGGTTGCAGAACCATTCATGCTTTGAATGTCTCTTCCTTTTCTGATATTCAGATTAGAAGCTGCTTTTAGATTTTTATTTTTTTATTGTAACCACTGTGTATAATTACTTTAAGCAGAGGAATTTCTGAAACAAGAACTCTATGTATCTTGACCTAAAAAGAGCTCATTCACTTTTACAGTAGGCTTCTGTTCCATTATAATTTGGAGCAATCTATCTTTATTTATACATATCCATCTGATGGCCATTTTGACTGCTTCTAATTCTCACAATTAAAATAAATGCTTCCATTAACATCCTTGCATATTATCTTCTGCACAAGTATGAGAATTCCTTTGTGGGCTTATAACAAGCAAAAACATGGAACCTCTGGGTCGTAGGAAGAATGAACACTTAATTTTATTTTATACTGTTCTGCAAAAGTGTTGCACCAGTTTAGACGCTATTCCCCATAATCCACCAATGATTTAGAATTAAAGAGAAAGGATGTTGGAGACATTCAAGGATACAGCACCCCTGACTATAAGTGTTTCTCTCAAATGAGAAAACTTCCATAAAGAAATCAAACTGTTCTCACAGTGCATTGAGCGTGAAAATTGCTAAGCATATCCAAAATAATTCTAGTGCATAGAATTTATGGAGTCCATACTGGGGGCCTGGTGTGTGTGTGTGTGTGTGTATGTGTGTGTGTGTGCGTGCGCGTGCCGTGCATGCACGCTTGCCTTCTTCTCAGTTGTGTCTGCCTATTTGCAACCCCATGGACTGTAGCCCACCAGGATCCTCTGTCTGTGAGATTTTCCAGGCAAGAATACTGGAGTGTGTTGCCATTTCCTACTCTTGGGGATCTTCCTGACCCAGTGATCAACCCACATCTTTGAGTCTCCTGCACTGGCAAGCGGATTCTTTACCACTGTACCCCTTGTTTTTCATGAAGCATCATTGAAGGACTAGGGACCAATATGGGGTTCCCTGTGAAATTAAAAAAAAAACATTAATTGTATTTTAAGACTGGCTAGTGTTAATTCTGATACTTTACACCAGACCCACTCAAGTGGTGTGGCTACACTAAGGTTTGTCATGGTTTAGATTTGTTTAGTATTCTGTCTCTTGATTCTTACCTCTGAAAAACAGTAGGCATTTCAACTTGCGCTTATTTTTTTTTCCCCTGAAAATGGAAATGGAAGGCTCCTCTGACAAAGTGAACTTTCCTTCCCACACTAAGATGCCCGCTGTGAGCAGCTGCACAACCAACTCCATTCAGGGACAAAAAAAAGCATATTGTGGAGGTTACCATGCCTTATGTTTCTTTATTAATTATTTTTCTTTGCATTTATGTTTATTTTTCCTAAGTGCCAAAAATATTTTTTCTTCTAATTTACATCAATGCTTTGTCTCATGTAAAACATGCCTTATACTTTTCAGTTTAACTAGGATCACCTTTGATTATCCCTGGATATGGAATGTATCATGCTATAATTAAAAGATTAAGGTTTCACACAAGGTCAGAAAATAACCCAGTATAAACAGAAGTGATGTCATTTGTCTAATAGGAAGAACATCATACTGTATCTAAGAAGGGTTTTTTAAATTATCAATGTATACAGTTATTATTTACTAGCTCTTAAGTACATTTATTTATTTATTTTTAATATTTGTTTATTTGGCTGTACCATGTCTTAGTTATGATGTGTGGGATCTAGTTCCCTGATCAGGGATAGAACCCGAGCTCCCTGTATTGGGCGCACAGAGTCTTAGCCACTGTATCATCAGGGAAGTCCCTAGCTCTTAAGTGTATTTAAATGATTCCTTTTCCTGCCATTCAAATCAATGGCTCACTCTCATGACATTGAGACAAGTCCACATTTCTTGTCATTAACACTATGAATTATATTCTCTAGTATTTCCAACTGTATTCTTAAATGTCAAAATGAATAATAAGGTGTAGCCCTTTTACTTTCAGTGCTTACCTTTGATTTTCTGAATAATAACTAGAATGGAGAAATTCACTCTGTAATTCCCTGCAGCAGCCTTACCACTATTTAGCTTCTCAATAATGAAACTACAATTTTTATAAGGGTGAGAAAAGAGGACAGATTTAGAAGTTTAAAGACCTGAGTGTGAATCTTGACTTCTTCCAGTGGCATCCTTACAAGTTGTTATTCGATGTCTGCTTGTGAGTTCTAGTAACAGAAAGTACATTACCTCCCAAAATGGTGTACTGCGTCTTTGCTGCTTCTAACTGTCATTTCCATATTTGTATATGAACATTTGAGCCTCAGTTTTCTCAACAGGTAGGTGGGAATTAAGAAGGAAGTAAGGACAGAGGCTTAACACTAATATGTATTAAATGCCTATTTTGTTGTGATTGACATTCCAAATATCCAGTTAATATTAGTCTTACTATATTTAAAGAATTGTGTCAAATCTTTGATATAAAGGAGATTCAATGTCACTGGGAAGTTAATATGTAAACAAACAAAAAAGTGAACTTGAGGTTGTTTTGGTATAATCTGTACGTGTGTGCTAAGTCACTTCCGTTGTGTCCGATTATTTGCAACTCTATGGACT
The DNA here is from genome assembly GCF_023699985.2 of Odocoileus virginianus. Classification (NCBI taxonomy): domain Eukaryota; kingdom Metazoa; phylum Chordata; class Mammalia; order Artiodactyla; family Cervidae; genus Odocoileus; species Odocoileus virginianus. The sequence goes on from NC_069680.1 coordinate 71,061,472, forward strand.
GTAGCCTACCAGGCTCCTCTGTCCATAGGATTCTCCAGGCAAGAATGTTGGAGTGGTTTGCCATGCCCTCCTCAGGCGATCTTCCCAACCCAGGAGTTGAATTTATGCGTCTTATGCTTTCTGCATTGGCAGGTAGTTTTTGCAACTTGTGCCACCTGAGAAGTCCCCAAGGTATATGTGCTATTCAGTAGAGAAATAATACAAGAACCTGATTAATTGGCAGAATAATGATATAGGGACAACTGCAGGAAAAACTCAAGGTGAATAGAGAATATTTTAGATAATTAGCATAAAAGTAAATGTGTGAATGGAATTAAGCATGTATATATTCTAAGAAGAAGCATTATCATCTCAGAATTGTATAGCACCGAGAAAAAGTGATACATATAATTTTTTTAAAAAAGAGCAAAAGAGCTAGTGGGAATCAGCTTGTCTCTGGTTTCCACTGTGGATGGGGAACCATGACAACCCAGTTTGGTGTTCAGCCAGGACCATTGTAATCACTACAAGCTGGCTTCCTTGCTTCCAGCCTCAGCAACATCCCACCCAACTGTCAAACCACTATGGAAAAAAATGCTAAATACACATATATCATAGCATATAGACTTATGTTTTCACATGAAAGTAGTTGTTTGCACCCAAACCCAAGTATGTGCATGCCTGCACGCACGCGCACACACACACACACACACACACGTCTCCATATACCTTGGAATAAGACAGATGGAAACCTCAGAGAGAAAGAGAATCACTTATAGCCTTCTTCACAAAAGCACTGATTTTGAGACTCAAAATACACCCATTTCTAGGTGATTGGTCACCTCCTAGTATAGACATAGAGGTATAAATGTGTTTTGCTGATGATAACTAAAATTGAAGTCAGCTTCAGTGACACCTGATAAAATTAACTTTTCTTTTCCAAATGAAATGGAAGATACTTAATTTCATGAAAGGCACTTACAATTATTGAGGAAAGCTATTAAAAATAAATCATAGGTTCTGGATATTCCAGCAGTATATAGAAAGCAAATTAGTATGGAAGCTGATTACTACTGATTGCAAAGGTGTTTATATTTAATTTAAAGGATTCATAGAGAACAACTAGTGGACTCGTCATTAAAATAAATTATTCTGTAACAGGAAATTTAAAAAGTGTTTTTACTAGAATGTAAATGCTCAAATTATGAAATTTTAAGGCAAATATCTTTAAAAACATGCGTATTGAGGAAAATGATTTCTATTTAATCAGTCAAAATAAATTTTTGATCTGAAATCACATATTTTAAAATTACAACTTTTTTGTTTCTGTTTTGCTAATTCTGTTATTGGTTAATGTGGGCTAAATTCAAGAACAAATCCTAATCAAAATAAAGGGGAAAATATACTTTTTTTTTTTTGGATACTTTAAGAATATAGAAATGTTAGTAAGTTTTGCATCTAGAAATTGTTTGGTCTCTTTGATGCTTCATCCTAAACTATGAGCTTTGTCTTTGGTAAATAATTTCTCATATAGAACAAGGATGATGATTGTTAAACATTGGTATACTATAAAAGCAAATGTTTTGACATCAGCTGCTTCTTCAGTGTACACATCCAATTTCATTGGTTTGTAGAAAAATATTGAATTATGCATAAGAGAAAAGTCTTAGATAGTCTCCAAACAGAGCATATTTTGAGTAATTTGAGTATGCAGGAACACTGAATTCTTCAACCAAGTGGTCCTTAGGCCTCTGAAGTAACATTCCAGTTTTGTAAGGATTTGTTTAATAGTCTTTCCTTATTGTGAGTCAACATCTTAGTCCTTTCCACTCCAACTCACTGGTAGGTTATTCTCTGCATCAAGGCCTTCCAGAACAAGTGTCCTAAGCTAGTCATCATCTATGTGATGACAGCATCATACTTTCCTCCCCTCAAAGAAGTCTGTCTCCAGTTGTGCTGTTTATCAACATGTTCTTCTAAATAATTTCTTTTCAATGTACCTATTAAAGGCTGCTATCTGCAAGTAAACCTATTGTAGGTGTGGCTTCTTTTTTCTTTTTCTTTTCCCAGAAGCAGAGCAGTCTTCTTGATTCTGCTTATTTCTCTTTTACAGTATAATCTCTACTTCCTGTTCATAGCAAAAGTTACTATTGACACTAAGGGTCCTAATACATGAGTTGACAGCTGTAGGTTCAGGAAAAGTAATTTATAAGCTGTCCAGTGTTCAGCATTGAAGAGTCACTGGCAAAATGCCCTGGACACAAATCACAATTTCAAACCTTACTAGATTGTGACTTGATGAAATTACTTAATCATTCCAAACCTCTATTTTTCACCTTTAAAAGCCCCAAAGAAAGCAATGCTGACATGGCAATACTGGGTGGAATATATAGGTAATTAAGCAAAGTGTCTAGTGTAGAATCGGAAAAACTGTAGGTACTTGATAAATATGACTTCTCCCTTTTCTACTTCAAATAATGTAGATTACTTCCAGGAGTCCCAGTCACTTCTTATTTACTTCTAACAAATGATGTTTTTAAAGTGCTAATTATAAAATGGACTAATTATGGTGTAGTCTTGGGAAATTTTACAGTAGGTCATTAAAGTAGTAATTGTGATGCAACTATTTTTTAGATAGAGGTCTGATAATAAATCCCCCAGAAACCTTTATATAATGTAGCTTTTTTTATTTGAAGTCAAGGAACAGAATGAGAAAACTAGAGCTTTTCATCTTCAAAAGAGTTTATGAGCTTTAAGTAAATTAGTAGGCACGGCTCTCTCTTGTGCAACAGGACAGGGTGATTAGCCCTATTGACAAAGCAGGAAATGAGTGCCCAGAGGGATAGATTATTCTCCCCAAGGTGCTGTGAACAGAGTGAGAATGTGAGGATTTGTGCCCGTGAATGTGCAGTCAAGTGCCCATGAGTTGGTGTGTTACAGGTGGGTGTATATTGGAAGGAGTTGGGAAGGTTCCTAATGAAAACTGACACAAAGGCTTAATAGTATAGTTTTTACAAGCTTAGTAAGATTTCTATTGTCTAGATTAATCAGGGATAAGGATCTCCTGCTGCTGGTGTTAAATTGCATGGGTGTTGATGTTATATAGATATGGATGTGTAGATATATACCTAATTCTGTGCTATATAGAGTTATTGTTTTTAGTCACTAAGTCATATATGACTCTTTCATGACTCCATGGATTGTAGCCTGCCAGGCTTCTCTATCTATGGAATTTTCCAGGCAAGAATACTGGAGTGGTTTTCCATTCCCTTCTCCAGGGAATCTTTCCGATCCAGGGATACAACCTCTGTCTCCTGCTTTGATAGGTGGATTCCTTACCACTGAGCCTTAAGCCACCAGGGAAACCTTGCTATGTAGAGAACATACCCCGTTTGTAACCAAAAGTCATCCCATCAGTTACCTGTTCACTTTACATCCATACTCGGCCCTTCTTTAGTTCTGTTCTCTACCTCAGAACCACCTTTCTTAGGCTCTCTTGACCAATGGCTTCTGAGTGGAGTTGGCCAATAGGAAGCTCTAAATCGGAAAGCAGAACTCTATTTCCTAGTTTTCCCCCTCTCTCTCTGCTTTCTGTTTTTTTGTTTCTTGGTTCATTTAGGGTTCCAATCCTGCTAGACTTACTGGATCTGTCCATTTCCTGGACTCAGGCTTTGTCCCTTCAGTCTTGGGGTGAGAGTGATTTCATGTCGTTGTCAATCCTATGTGTCTCAGTTGTCCTTCCTTTAGCTTCTTACCCTTTTTTCACTTGTTCAATCAGTTGTCTATTAAATTTCCTGGTTTCAAGTATTTCAAGAGGTTTCTGTTTTTAGATATGCCAACTTTTTCTTTTTCAATATATTTAATTTTGAATGAGCATATGAACTGAGAGATTAGATTGTTAATGATATATTATTGAGTCTAAAGTCATTAAATATCACTGCATTTTTCTTTTAGGCTTTTTCAAATCAATTAAATTATGCCATGATATAACTGTGGGCAAATCACTGAACTCTTAGTTTCACTTTTATCTTTATCTGTACAGTAAGTATAAATTGATAGGTCCTCTCTTCCTCAATTAATGAAAGGAAGCACTTTAAGTATATACATAATGCAATCTGAACAGTCACAATACAGGGTAGAGAAATCAATGTGACCTAGTATTGGTTTAACTTGTGAAATTCATGCTCTAACACATGCTTTCCATGTGTCCTTGGGCATAGACATTAATTTCTCTAGAACTTTGGTCTCCTTATCAAAGAAAATATTCATCTTCTTTTTTATCAGTTCCATGAAGATTACTTTGTCTAACCTTTATAAATCTCTTAACACTGTTCTTTCAGTGAAGGAGGTCTTCAAGGAGCCTAGATTGCTCATCGCTTATACTACAAGATGTAGAAGTGTTTTCTGAGAGCACTTTCTCCTTGGTTTACTCCTAGGTTTACTGTATGTGTTGTGCTGTTCTCAGTCGTGTCCAACTATGTGCAAACCATGGACTGTAGCCCACCAGGCTCCTCTGTCCACGGGATTCCCCAAGCAGGAATACTGGCATAGGTTGCCATTTCCTTTTCCAAGGGATCTTCCTGACTCAGGAATTGAACCCATGTCTCCTCTATTGGCAGGCAGATTCTTTATCACTGAGCCACCAGGGAAGCCCCTTAAAACAGGAATATCAAATATATCACTCATAACTTGATTAACTGAATCTCTTTCTCTGCCTCTCCTTTTTTAGAAAATAATCATCATATTTTATTGATTTCAGGGCACTGCTCACCTACTGAGTTTCTATGTTAACTTACCAAACACTCCTGTGAAATTACATTCCTTTGAATTCTGTATTGAATTTGCTGATTATGGATAATTACTTAATTTTGGTTAACTTACCTGTACCAGATTGCATTTTCTTTTGTTTTAATTAAAGGTCAAGAATCTTTTCATGTCACTGTTAAAAAGAGTTTTCCATCATATTCCTTCTCTAGCTTACCCAGACTCACCCATGTTATTGTGTTATTTTCCCAGTTTCCATATGACATTCAGGTTTAGAACAATACACTATCTGATCTTGTGCAAGCTAGGGACAGAGGGGTCACCACCTTGTTTTGACCTTGCTTGGTTACTAGAACTCTAGCCAGTTGAACTGTAATGATTGATCTCCAACAAAACCTATAGTTTTACTGAGGTGACTGAAAAGTTGGGTATCAGAGATAGCATATAGATTTAGGAATGTCATTGTTTTTCAATGGGAAATCTGAAATGGCAGAAAGAGCACTGGATTTACAAAAATAGAATCTTTATATTCTAATCCTTATTCTATGAGTTATGATCTCTGATAGCTTAGGCAAGTCTCTTGTCTTTCTTTTAAATATTGTCCTCTGCAAAATGAGGTGGTTTGTTTCAATGCTGTTTATGTTTTATCTAACTCCATAGTTCTGCAGTATCAGAAAACATTTAGATTTGGTTCAAATCTCTACTTACATCTAGCTGAATTTTAATTATATGTGTGTGTGTGTGTGTGTGTGTGTGTGTGTGTGTGTGTTTCTTACTAAGACTATATTTTTAGAGCAGTTTCAGGTTTACAGAAAAATGAACATAAAGATGCACATACAGATATTTCCCATATACTATCTGCCCCACACATGCATTGTTTCCCCTTTAACAATATCCCCACCAGAGTGTTAGATTTGTTACACCTGATGAACCTTCATTGAGGCATCATAATTTTACAGAGCCCAAAATTGACATTAAGGTTCACTTGGTGTTGCGTATTCTATGGTTTTGGATAAATGTATAATGACATATGTCCATTATTATGGTATCACGCACAGTATTTTCACTGCCCTAAAAATTCTCTGTACTCTGCCTATTAATTTCTTAACCCTCACCCAATCCCTGGAAATCACTGATTTATTACAGTCTCCAAAGTATTTGCCTTTTTAATAGTGTCATAGAGTTAGAATCATAAATATGTAGCCTTTTCAGATTGAATTTTTTCACTTAGTAATATGCACTTAAATTTCCTCATGTGTTTTCATGGCTTGATAGCTCACTTCTTTGTTGGTACTTAATAATATTTGTCTGGATGTACTATAGTTAATTTATCCATTCACCTACTGAAGGACATCTTAATTACTTCCAAGTTGTAGCAATTATGAATGAAACTGCTATAAGCATCTGTGTTCAGGTTGTTTGTGGACATACGTTTCAACTCCTTTGGGTGAATACCAAAGAACATGATGTATGAATTGTATGGTAGGAGTATGTTTAGCTTCGTAAGAAACTGCCAAGCTGTCCTCCAAAGTGGCTGTACTATTTTGCATTCCCACCAACAGTGAATGGTAGTTTGTGTTCTTCCATGTCCTCTCAGCGTTGGGTGTTGTCAGTGTTCTGGATTTTGGGTATTCTCATAGGTGTGTAGACATATCTCACTGTTTTCATTTGCATTTCCCTGATACTCTAATTTGGAGCATTATTTCATATGATTGTTTTCCCTCTATATATCTTCTTTGGTGACATATCTTTTAGGGTCTTGGCCTGTTTTTTAATTGAGTTGTTTGTTTTCTTATATAGAATATTAAGCTTCCTTTGTATATTTTGGATAGCCCTTCTTTATCAGATGTGTCTTTTTTGAGCATTTCTCTCAGTCTTGCCTTCTCATCTCTGCACATTGCCTTTCATGTTATATCTTTTTGTTTCTAAGATATACTGTAGTATTGGGGAAATTCTTATTATTGAAAATGAAATGAAGATGTGATATAAGAACTAGATCATGGAGCCAATGAAGCTAAGAACTGGTATCGTTTTTAAAATTAAATGATTTGCTATACTTCCATACTTAAATTTCTTCATCATGTAAGTATGCATGTGTACCCACACACACACACACACATACACATACATATATATAATAAACAACAACAAAAAAAGTAAGTGTGCTTATCATGAAAAGCCACCAGCCTTGGTCATGTCCTTTTGCACTAATTCCCTGCTCTCATTCCACTAATATTTGGCATTTTCCTAGTTGCTAACTTTGTATCTCTAAACAACATATTAAGCCCCTATTTCTTTCTTTATCTATTTTAGTTATATGCATTGACTTTCCATAATGATGGAGATTTAAGTCATTTACACAACCCCCCATTTCTTCCCACTCCTCTCTACCTGGTTCTGTCATTTGCAGTTCTCAAAGTTAGACTTAATGACACATTTCAGTAAGTAGAATAGTATGGTTAAGAAACTGGGCTTTTTTTGCGCAAAACTGAGGGGTTGATCTAGTCACATATCTCCCTGGTTTTCTCCTAACAGATTTTCAGACTTACAGTAACGATTATATTTGACTGAGCATCCATTTAAACTTACAAGCCTGTGCCTTTTTTTGTTGTTGTTCAAGGCAAGACCTCACTTTCATCTCAGTCTGAGTTGCATGAGGCTTTTAATATGAAATCACTTTCCATTCAGTCCAACGCTTCCTTGTTGCTGATGAATGTCATACATAATGAAAGATTATATCCATTTATCCTCAGCAGTAAATCATTTATCACACAAGGGAGAATTATTATTGTGAATTCTGATCAAAGCTGCCCACTTCCTTTAGCCAGCAGAAATGCTGCACCCTATTAGTGAATTGTACAATATCCTGGGAGAAACAGGGAAAATTATGCTATTGAATGAGGCTTTGGAAAACTCTAGGGGTTTCTAAAATGTCTTTTTTTAAAAAACCATGTTTCATGTAGAATTTTCCATGATCCAGGCATGTGAACTGTACGAGTCTCTTTTTGGCTTTCTTCACCTAATTAAATCTGAAAGCTGTGGGACTTTTTGCAGCTTGCTCTGAGATGTCTGCAAACAGATTTGTGAATGACATTGTGTGGATATTTTGCCCCCTTTCTCAGAGAGGCAATAATTATTCCCACTTCTTTTTGAAGCATGCTGTGCATGGTTTTATCAATTCATTTGCTAATGAGCTCCTTCTCTCCTTTATAATGCCAATCATAAAGATGCCTTTTAAATAAGATTTATCTCTTAGATTTATTTCCTTTTCACTCTTTCTTATCAAGCTGTGTACTGCTTTGCTTCAGGGAATCACCCACAGTATCCAGGCAAGAAACAAGGTTGGCTTGTTTGATCTCTTGTTGATATCATACTCACTCACTGTCTCCTTCGGAAAGCACTGAATTCCAGAAAGGACCTCACAGTCCTCCAGAGGAGTTTCTTCTTATGTTGTGTCTTTGATTGGAGGTATCATTGCCCTATGTTCCACATCTGTGTTCACTGCCTTTCAAATTCAACAGCATGCAAGTGACTAGGTATTAAAGTGATCCTAAGTAGAGTGAGTTGCAGAAAGGAGGAGGAAGAATGGACCATGTTTCTTCCTTTGGTCTTACTTGGGCTCCTGGCCAGGATGCTTTTACAATTTATTCATACTTTAGGCAAAGTGGTAGCTAGTGATCCCCACAATTGAGTCACAAATCTGTACCTAACATCTGTAAACCACATTGCTTCATTTGATGTTCATCACATTCTGGAAGTAGCCTTTCAATGTTTTGACCATTGAAGAACTAGCTGTTGAAACTTAATTTGCCTCCTCCAGACTCTATGAACACATTATCTTCCTTGCTTGTTGGATAAAAAGAAATATAATATGCCCAGGCTCCTTATACTTAAAACAAGGGATTGCTAAATTTATCAGAACAAATTATAATGATGGCAAAAATATTATACATTAACTTTAATCTAGGTGTTCCTGTTGATGGTTCTTTCTTCTCTGACTAATCAGAGGTTCATCTATATACAACTGCCAGGTCTAGAGAATAAATTTAGGGCACCCAGTTAAATTGAAATGTCAAATAAAAATAATCAATGCATTTTTAGTGTAAGCATATCCCAAATATTACACATGGGACACACTAATGCCAAAAAAATATGTTTATTTGAATATCAGATTTAACTGGGTGTTGTATATTTTATCTGGAAACTCTAAATGTGGGAGAATCCAAATTCTGGTCTTTGCTATGCTATAGATATAAATGATCTAGCTTAGTAACTGCCATGGACTGAATTGTGTTTTCTGAAAACTCATTACATTCAAGCATTAAATTTCAGTGTAACTGGATCTGGAGAGAGGGTTTTTAGGAGGTAATTAAGATTAAATGCAACCGTATAGGTGGGGTCCTTTTCTGATAGGATTGGTGGCCTTAGAAGAAGAGGAAGAGAGAGATTGATGAGAGAGAACTATTGATAGGTCCATCTCTCTCCACCGTGCGAGGTAGCAGAAGGCAGCCATCTGCAACCCAAGAAAAGAGCCCTCACCAGACCCAGGCCTTGCTGGTACCTTGATCTCGGATCTCTAGGCTCCAGAACTGTGAGAAAATGATTTTCCATGGTTTAAACCACCTAGTCTATGATACTTTGTTATGGCAGCCCAAACAGGCTAATAATAAGTTTAGAATGTTTTGTTCTGGCTGTTTGACATTTCTTGCTGAACTGTGAGCTGATAAAGATGATTGCCACTTCTCTTCCATTGACTAGTCTGAACATGTGAGTCAATTACTCTTTTAATTTCAAGTGAGTAGAGAAGAGACAAGTGAAGGAATCTGCTACTAGTTGAACCTTGAACATCAGAGAAAGTCTGTGATTGGCTAATCTCATTACGTTGGTGATGTCTTGAAAATGAAAGTATTAGCTGCTCAGTCTTGTCTGAATCTTGTGACCCTATATGTCACAAGCCTGTCAGGTTTCTCTGTCCATGGAATTTTCCAGGCAAGAATATTGGAGTGGGTAGCCATTCCCTTCTTCAGGGGATCTTCCTGACCCAGGGATTGAACCCAGGTCTCCCACATTACAGGCAGATTCTTTACTATCTGAGCCACCAGGCAAGCACTGGTGACATCTTACATGAAAATTTTAAGAAGGAGGGATCATAGGGAGTAGTCTGTGTGCTAGTTGTTCAGTCATGTCCAACTCTTTGTGACCCCATGGACTATAGCCCTCCAGGCTCCTCTGTCCATGGGATTCTACACGCAAGAATACTGGAGTGGGTTGCCAGTTCCTTCTCCACGGAATCCTCCCAACCCAGGGATCAAACCCAGGTCTTCCACATTGCAGGCAGATTCTTTACTATCTGAGCCACCCAGGAAGCCCCATAGGGAGTAGACGTGACAGTAAATCCTGGTCTGTTGTTGGCTGAGAAATATCAAAGGCAGTCATGGGAACTTTAAGGAAGTGGGGGAAGAAAGCATGACTCTCCTCTGAATTTAATGTTAGAACCTAAATTATTTGCCTAAATTTTCTTATTATTAAGCATATTTATAAGGATGAGGGGCAATGTAGGTCCATGCAATGTGCACAGAACACACACTAAATTGAGACTCATAGCTCCTCTTAGAGATAAGCCCCTGACACTGTGGAGAGGTCTATCACCAACCTCTGTCACATCTCTCAGTGGCAGAAATAGGAGTCTTCCTGCATCCATAGGATATTCCTTTTCCACCATAGTAGGCTACCTCCCTTGAAAACTAGAATCTCACATTTGTCATGATAGATTTTGTGCATACAGGAAATTAATAGCATAACATTATGTTAATTTAAATTGATAAAGCAAAAATCCATTCATCTTCTGCTTGTCACTATTACGCATAACCCTTTGTTCTTGATAAAGGCAACTGTTACTATACTACCTCTAATGTGATATTGAAATTGGGAAGTCTTCCTGCAAGAGGGCCAATAAATTACTTCTTAATTTACCTTCTTACCCTAAAAAGAGTTTATTTTTTTTAGATGCAGTAAAGTCAAAGCTAAATTAGATAGAATGGCTTCATTTTGCCCACATGGCTGCTTTGGATAATATCGCTATGTATTTTAATCTGTGTAGTAACTTCATGCCATGCTATGTGTTTTAATTTTGTTAATGTGGTAGCAAAGGTAAGTGAGGCTCTTGACAAAAATAGGGACACAAAATTCTATAAAGGCCAAAAATTTATTCAAACTAACATGAGAACTCAAAAGTGTTCAAAAGTGAATGTGCCATATATGAGAGTAAGATGACAATGTGAACAGGTTCTGTCTCTCTGGTGCTAAAATTGACCAGTGAAGTATATGGGTGACTGCTTTACCAGGTACCTAATATTTACACATGGTTGAAAGGAAGTTGCAATTGAGAACACACATGGTTTAATAAAATTTATCAGACTTGAAATCATTTTTTTTCTTTTTTGTCTTTAGGGCTCAAGTATTAACTGAATGCAGCACAACTCCTAAGTTTGAACAGATGATTTCAAATTTACTTCTTAAATCATATCAGTCTCATGATGAAGTAATTTGCCTTCATCTACTTTATTATTTTCAATCAATTTATTTATTTTAATTGGAGGCTAATTACTTTACAACATTGTAGTGGTTTTTGCCATACATTGACATGAATCAGCCATGGGTGTACATGTGTTCCCCATCCTGAAACCTCCTCCCACCTCCCTTCTCATCCCATTCCTCAGGGTTGTCTCAGTACACTGGCTTTGAGTTCCTTGTTTCATGCATCAAACTTGGACTGGTGATCTATTTCACGTATGATAATAAGTATGATAATACGTGAAATACGCTATTCTCTCAAATCTTCCCACCCTCACCTTCTCCCACAGAGTCCAAAAGTCTGTTCTTTATATCTATGTCTCTTTTGCTGTCTTGCATATAGGGTCATTGTTACCATCTTTCTAAATTCCATATATATGTGTTAATATACTGTATTGGTGTTTTTCTTTCTGGCTTACTTCATTCTGTGTAATAGGCTCTATCCACTTTAGAATCCAAACTTGGTTAAAGGGAAATTAAAAAAAAAATCCTTATATTTTCTGAAAATTGCAGGTATAATTTCTTTTTTTTTTTCTTTTTTTTTTTTTTCATTTATTTTTATTAGTTGGAGGCTAATTACTTTACATCATTGCAGTGGTTTTTGTCATACATTGAAATGAATTAGCCATGGATTTACATGTATTCCCCATCCCGGTCCCCCCTCCCACCTCCCTCTCCACCTGATCCCTCTGGGTCTTCCCAGTGCACCAGGCCCGAGCACTTGTCTCATGCACCCAACCTGCGCTGGTGATCTGTTTCACCCTAGATAATATACATGTTTCGATGCTGTTCTCTTGAAACATCCCACCCTAGCCTTCTCCCAGAGTCCACAAGTCTGTTCTATACATCTGAGTCTCTTTTTCTGTTTTGCATATAGGGTTATCGTTACCATCTTTCTAAATTCCATATATATGTGTTAGTATACTGTAATGGTCTTTATCTTTCTGGCATACTTCGCTCTGTATAATGGGCTCCAGTTTCATCCATCTCATTAGAACTGATTCAAATGAATTCTTTTTAATGGCTGAGTAATAATCATAATTGTAAGATAAGTGACATTATAAGCAAAAACTGCCTCAGCCATGGAATTTGTGATATGTTGATAACACTTCAGAAGATCTTCATGAGTTCAAAGACAGCTGTCGCTCTGCAATTTAAAAGAATTCAAACCTAATCTCCCATTTATAGTTCAAAGGATTTTAGAAAGACAGTACCTACAGCTAGGCTATAGGTAAATTTAATTCCAATTTTGGTTAACTTAAATATCTTGCTGTCTTAATTAGTGTTCCTTTTAAATAAGACCACTTAATTAAGTTCTAAATTCAGCTAAAGAAAGCTTGCACTTTAATCAGTGTCACAGTATTCTCCATAGCAAAACCTAGATCTCAGCCTCAGCAGTGAGTGGCAGGGAAGGGAATGGGTTCTAACATCATAAGTAATTGTTGAGCCTATAGCTCTAGGCTGCAGACGCTTACCTCGAAAATTTTCTAGTCTTTCCAGCACACATCTGCGTTCAGATGGAGACCTGGTTTGAGATTCTGACTCCAGGACTCCTCATTTCTTCAGTGCTAGGCAGTTCACTCACCTTGGTCAAACTGTACTTTTGTCTTTTTTTAAAAACTGAGAACAGTTCACAATCAAGAAATGTCATTTTTAAGAGTGGTACTCCTATTTCAGAGCTTTCCCATCCATAGCTGGTGATAATTAAATTAATCCAAGCTTAGGAAGTTTGCCTTTAAATCAGTAACCAGCCTCTGTGACATGGTTTGCTTAAGAACATTAATTGTTTAGTAATGTTTAAATCTAGGTCTTTCTTACCATGGATCATGGCTTCTTTTCATGATATTTGGACCATATTTTTAAATACTAGTCTTGGGAAAGATAGCTGAATGAATGATGGTCTATGTATATACAATTTCCATGAAGAATGTTAGAAAGTGCCACAGATCAAACAAGGACTTTAAAATCAACCCTAGTTGAGTCTGTTCAAAGACTTACTGGCTGTATGATTTTGAAACAAGAGGCTTAACCTTTGTAAACCTCTGTTTCTTCACTTGAATAGCTAGGATGTTGATTCCAAATTCATAGAATATTTAAAAAAAAAAAACTGTCATGCATTGAGTGCTTACCAAAACAACAAGCATTATTTATTCCTAATAATAATTCTAGGAGGGAGCCTCTATTGTTATCTCCATGTTACAGATAGAAGGAAGGAGGTAGAGGAAGGCTAAGTAGCTAGTAAATAGCCAATCCCAGATTTAAAAACCAGGCTGTGCTCCAAACCACCCTGCATCTAAAATGTAAGGTTTATTTATTTTTTTATTTTTTGCATTTATTTCTGCCCTGATTTTTAAGATTTCTTTCCTTCTACTAACCCTGGGGTTCTTCATTTCTTCCTTCTCTAGTTGCTTTAGGTGTAGAGCTAGGTTATTTACTTGCCTTTTTTCTTGTTTCTTGAGGTAAGCCTATAATGCTATGAACCTTCCCCTTCGCACTGCTTTTACAGTATCCCATAGGTTTTGGGTTGTTGTGTTTTCATTTTCATTCATTTCTATGCATATTTTGATTTCTTCTATGATTTGTTGGTTATTCAGAAGCGTGTTATTTAGCCTTCATATGTTCGAATTTTTAATAGTTTTTTTCCTACAATTGAGATCTAGTCTTACTGCATTGTGGTCAGAAAAGATGACTGAAATGATTTCCATTTTTTTGAATTTACCAAGGCTAGATTTATAGCCCAGGATGTGATCTATTCTGGAGAAGGTTCCGTGTGCACTTGAGAAAAATGTGAAATTGATTGTTTTGGGGTGAAATGTCCTATAGATATCAATTAGGTCTAGCTGGTCCATTGTGTCATTTAAAGTTTGTGTTTCCTTGTTAATTTTCTGTTTAGTTGATCTATCCATAGGTGTGAGTGGGATATTAAAATCTCCCACTATTATTGTTATTGTTAATTTCCCCTTTCATCCTCATTAGCGTTTGCTTTACATATTGCAGTGCTCCTATGTTGGGTGCATATATATTTATAATTGTTATATCTTCTTCTTGGATTGATCCTTTGATCATTATGTAGTATCCTTCTTTGTCTCTTTTCACAGCCTTTATTTTAAAGTCTATTTTATCTGATATGAGTATTGCAACTCCTGCTTTCTTTTGTTCTCCGTTTGCGTGAAATATTTTTTTCCAGCCCTTCACTTTCAGTCTATATGTGTCCCTTGTTTTGAGGTGGGTCTCTTGTAGACAGCATATGTAGGGGTCTTGTTTTTGTATCCATTCAGCCAGTCTTTCAGTCAGAATGGCTGCTATCCAAAAGTCTACAAGCAATAAATGCTAGAGAGTGTGTGGAGAAAAGGGAACCCTCTAACACTGTTGGAGGGAATGCAAACAATACAGCCACTATGGAGAACAGTGTGGACGTTCCTTAAAAAACTGGAAATAGAACTGCCATATGACCCAGCATTCCCACTCCTGGGCATACACACTGAGGAAACCAGATCTGAAAGAGACTCATGTACCCCAATGTTCATCGCAGCACTGTTTATAATAGCCAGGACATGGAAGAAGTCTAGATGCCCATCAGCAGACGAATGGATAAGGAAGCTGTGGTACATATACACTATTGAATATTACTTATCCATTAAAAAGAATTCATTTGAATCAGTTCTAATGAGATGGACAAAACTGGAGCCCATTATACAGAGTGAAGCCAGAAAGATAAAGACCAATACAGTATACTAACGAATGTATATGGAGTTTAAAAAGATGGTAACGATGACCCTATATGCAAAACAGAAAAAGAGACACAGATGTACAGAACAGACATTTAGACTCTGTGGGAGAAGGCGAGGGTGAGATGTTCAGAGAGAATAGCATTAAAACAAGTATACTATCAAGCAGTGAAACAGATCACCAGCCCAGGTTGGATGCATGAGACGGGTGCTCAGGGCTGGTGCACTGGGAAGACCCAGAGGGATGGGATGGAAAGGGAGGCGAGAGGGGGGATCGGGATGGGGAACACATGTAAATCCAAGGCTGATTCAGGTCAATGTAAGGCAAAAACCACTACAATAATGTAAAGTAATTAGCCTCCAACTAATAAAAATAAATGGAAAAATAAAATAAAATGTAAAGTTTAAGTGCCTGATGATTCTTCCATTTTCCCTAACCAAGAACTGAATGAGATTGAGGAGAATTGGCAGGAGATAAAGAAGAATACCTGGAGGTTTTTTTTTTTTTTTTTTTTTTTTTTTTTTTATCAAATCAGCATTTAACAGGCCCCTCCAAATTGGCAGACTTGTGTATCACTGACAAAGTGTCTCCTATCCTGTAACATCAAAGAGTAATTGCCATTTTTGTCTATGAATAAAAGTTGCCACAGTCAGGAAACAAAGCATACAGTTCACCACCATTTCTCTTGTGAAGTTAATTGATTTCTGCTAGTTGAAATTTTATGTATAAAATCAAGTTTCCAAGAAAGAAGCATGCATACTTTCTCTAAAATGTATGCAGAGACCAGACCCTATACCATGATTGAAGCAAACATTTGAACATGTTTCTAACCTTCTTGCATTTCTCTCTGTAAATTATGTAAAATGCATTTTTGCAAATATGTGCAGTAGAAGTTCTCTAGGCATAAAAATGGCCAAAATGCATGTATGTAATATAATATCAACTACATGTGCTTGCTCGTTTTTTTTCCTTCCTGGTATCTTTCCTAGGGTTTAAAGTAGGGAACAGGAATACTAGAAGCTTTGTGTAAAGTACACCCATGCAAATACTAAGCAGAGAACAAGGCTATAAGCTCAACAGCTAAGCATTATGATATAGTTGAGGAAGATGTGATAAAAAGTTTTATGTTGGCTGAGCCATCCATGTAGATAACAGAGACTGGCAGTGAAGACAGGCTGGAGTGGAGAAAAAGGATGTGAAGCAATGATCACATCTCCCATTGATGAGTAAATGACCAGGGAATCAACAGATGAGGATTCAGAGGATGGATAGTACCATTCCCCAATGGGACAGTTGTGTGTTGTTTTTGTTTTGCTTTGCTTTGCTTTCCTGACAGGAGTAAGTGGGAGAAATGGAAGAATAATCTGGAAATGTAGGGAGGTTGTTGGTCACAAGTGAGAGTTCTTTCATTTTTACTTGAAGTCATTATTAGTTCTAATTTAGTTACTATTCAGAAAAGGAGGTCAAAGAAATAAACTGGTGTTAGTATTGTAACAGAACAGATGGGCATAGTCTGAAGTTAGCCATGTGGGCTGATGGCCGTGGTAACCACTTTTTGCTGGCCGAAGAATGCCCATTTCTGTGGGAACATCAGCAATTGAGCTAAATTAAAAAAAAAAAAAAAACTCTTGAAGGGTATTCTGCATCCAGGTTAAGTGCTAGGTTCATTGCTTCTGTTTTAATACCCTAGACAAATCAAGTATTTGCTTCTAGTTCACAAGCATGCATATTGTAATTTCTCGTCTTTGTCAGTATTGTTCTCTTCTCCTTTGTCCAAGGATTGCCTTTTAAAGCCTTTCTCTAAAGCTGGGCTTTTCTTCAGGGACTGTGTATAAGAAAGAAATGAATAGAAGGGGTGGGTTGTTATTGTATACAACTGAACAAGTAGGAGGGGGATGAGGGCCAAACTAGAAGGATGTATTGAGTAGGAAAGTGAGGTCTGCATTTGAAACCATACAACTGGCCCTATCACTGAAGAAAGTGAGGGGCCTGGCCCCGAAACTCACCAGGCGAGGTACTTTGCTGACATTGAACTTGGCTCAGAATCTGCAATTTCTTTCCATCACTTTATTGCCAGGGGCCAGTCTCCCCTATTTATGGTTTTCATTGTTGTTTAGTTGCTAAGTCTTGTCCAACTCTTTTGTAACCCCATGGGCTGTAGCCTACCAAGCTCCTCTGTTCATGGGATTTCCCAGGTGGGAATACTGGGGTGGATTGCCATTTCTTTCTCCAGGGGAGATTGAGTTTACACTGTGGTTGTTCTACCATCAATAAGACTCCTCCCATTTTCTCTACACAACTGTTCATCAACTGTGGCTGTATTTCCTATTCTGAGCCTAGTCTTTGGCCATCTAGTTGTAGGGAAAAAAAAAAAAAAGCTTATGTGTAAGAACACCAGGGAATGTTGATATTTTTTAATAAAATTGCTATCATGATGCAAGGCTTTCCAGGGATAAATAAATTCAGAGAACAGGGGGGGATGAATTCAGTGGAGCTTTGAACCAATGCAGAGTAGAAAAATAATAGTGTATTAACCTGATTACGACTGAGCAACCTCCACTTCCACTTTTCAACCTGATTAAGGCAAGATATATGCTTAAAAAATGTATTTACCATTAAAGATTGCATATGTACTTTTAAAACTTTATTAATTCCATTCTGCTTTATTAAGATGAACAACCAGAAAGAACTTCTATTATATGACTTTCTTTTGTTCTTATACCTGTATCTCTCAAGAGAGCAAAATTCTTAAAAAGCAGTCTCAAAATTCACCCCTCCCTGCAACTAACACAAACCACAACAAACATGCCGTGATATTTCTCAAAAGATGTGCTGTTTATCACACTGTCAGAAGGTCTGCCAAACTCAATCTATGCAATAGAAGTGCATCCTAAGACAATTTTTCCTTTGCTTTGTGTGTTTAATAGTGTCGTAAATTCAAACCACCTCACTGACTTTACCTGCTAGGCACAGTTTGTCTTCACATTTGGATGGATTTGAACTTATCAAGGTGACATGTGTGATTTTTAAGTGGAAACTTTAATTTGTCATTTCTTAAAACCCAGCACCAATTAGCAGGGACACATAGCCACCGTAAGAAAGGAGCAGAGTTTGCCTCATACCCAGTCACACAGCCCCTGGTGGGTTTCCTAACTTGAGCCGGGCTACTTCAACCTCATCACACTTTATTATCTACAGCATGCTGATAGGAAGGCAGGGTGATGGCATGCACCGTGCAGTTTTCCTGGTAACCCATGAGGCTTGAACACCAGAGTGGGCTCAAAGCCACGGCAAATCATTTGAAGACTAGAACAGTTTCAAACATCTTTCCTTATTTTCTTTTCCACACACAAATGGAGTAATGAATTTTAAGTGATGAAAAACCCCTTAAAAAGCAAAACAAAACAAAAGCACTTCCCCTTAAAAGCAGCAATATCCCAAGGATACAATTGCCAAATTAAATGAAGATGCAAAGAGTGAAGTGTGCTTAAAATCTCCCACATATGTTGGAAATAAAGTCCTCAGAAGTGAATGAATGTATGCAGCTAGCACCTAACTCATCATTACAGGAAAATGAGAACTAAAACACTGTTGATCAAGTCATTCTGAATAAAGATGATGACGTTAGGGCAGTTTCAGAGAACAGAAATTTATTTTTTCATCATAAACGTGCTTCCATCTTAAGTATTTTCTGACTTTTTACAATTATTGCTTCAGTAATGTGCCTGCTTTATTTCAAGTTCAGTAAATGAATTTCTTCAAGTTTATGAAAATATTTGTCTGCTTAAGCAAATTCTCTCCATAGCCTGTTGGGTATTTGAAGTGTCCATGCATCAGATGTCTTTGTTCTCAGTCTATAGGGAAAATTACCAAACACACTCCAGGGTGCCAGGTTTGAAAAGGTGCTGAAGAGAGCCTGCCACATTACCTTTATTCCACTTTAGCTCACAGTGAAAGGTGGAAAAATTACCTGGGTGCCTTTCACTGTGATGGCTCCAACTGCAATAGACCTTATCTAATAGTTTATTACACTCAGAAAACAAAGCATATTCTAAAGAAAGAATCCACGGCTCCCATCTCTGACAGAATGGTCTCTTTGAATTCTTTTGTTGATTTCATAGATTTCTAACAACCAGAGGATTGTTTTTAAATCTGATTTTTATGCCAGCATCACAATTTCCTCCTCAGTAAGTAGGACAGATTCATCCCAGGAGCAACAGTGGATGCCTATCTGCTTAACTTGGGCATGACAGATTAAGCTTCAAGCAGATACACTAAATGCCACCTCCTTGCTTACACAAATTGTTCAGAGGCAGGCGAGTGAGGGCTTAGCTGTATTTGTTCCTTGAACTGTCAGCTGATGAGCCAGTACTGTCTGAGACAGCCAAGCAGCCTTGATTGAGCAAAGACTGTGGATAGGAAGGGCTGCCTAGACATGCCTCACTGCAAGGGCTTTCAGGTAAATATCCCACCTCCAAATTGTACCCACCTTCAGAAAGTTTCTCTGGACAATGCCTTGCAGGAAGAGGGCACTTGTTAGCTAAATATAAAAGAGAAAAAGGAGGAGAAAAAAATGTGAGTTTCGAGAAAATGCAGAGGCCTTTCATGTAGAGACAGATACTTTTCCAATTTGGCCAGATCTGAAATAAATGCTGTTATTTCTTTTTTTTTCTTTTCCATTTATTTTTATTAGTTGGATGCTAATTACTTTACATCATTGCAGTGGTTTTTGTCATACATTGAAATGAATTAGCCATGGATTTATATGTATTCCCCATCCCGGTCCCCCCTCCCACCTCCGTCTCCACCCGATCCCTCTGGGTCTTCCCAGTGCACCAGGCCCAAGCACAGATCACCAGCCCAGGTTGGGTGCATGAGACAAATGCTGTTATTTCTGACTCAGCAGTTAGGCATCACTGACTGGAAAAATTGCTAAGTAAAAAATAAAAGTAAAATTAGCAAATGAACAAGCTAGTAAAACATGAGGAAAATGAACAGTAGGCCAAATCGACTGATAATGTTTGATCAATTATGTTAGACAATGATTTTTTATTAGAAAAATAACACTTGTAATATGATGCTTTCTGAAAGAGCATTTGCAGTCTTTTAGAGACAAGTATGTTGCATAAAGAAAACTGCAGAATTATAATATGAGGATCACAATTATTCATACACCATGAGGGGCATCTTAAATTGCTGTTGTTTGTTTGCTAGATATTACCTATAAAACTACAACAGAAAAGTGGTGCTGTTTCCCCCCACCCCCCAACACAGACTTAAGACTCTAGAATCCATCTGTTAATGTTAGAAATAGACTGAGCCAAGCATCACCAAAGCAGGAATGTACTTTCTCATGCTGATGTCATTGGTGGCTATTTTGCTCGTTGAAATCTCAAACCTTTCACAACCACATGCGTATGTTTGTCATTTATCCTTTTTCTCAGGTGCAAAGAAGGCTACCAAGGAGTCCGTTGTGATCAATTTCTGCCGAAAACTGATTCCATCTTATCGGATCCAAGTAGGTCATGCATTTTTCTTCTGTCTCTAACACAACATAAAACTCTGAGTCACAGTTGCTAACTCACGGACCCCTGGATCTCAGTTCTGTGTCTCTGAATGCTGCCGAGGGTGGGAGCTGGGGACAGGCATTCACTTTCAAGGTTTGTTCAGAACTATCTCTGTTGAGATGTAGGTCTTCTCTGGGGATGGAGCCTGGTTTCCAGATTCATCTCCACTGCTACCCTCCCATGGGGGCTGCAACAAATCCTGCTCCCTTAGCTTTCAGGCTCCCTTCCTGCCACCCCATTATGAAAACAAGGATATAGAAACATAAAAGACCTTATTATTTATCCAAAAGAGTGGTATGATAACTGTTATGTCATACTGCTTTTTACCTGCTGGTTGGTAACTTGTGAAAACATTAAACCCTATTAACTTTAACGTTCCTGAAGTAAGGAAATATACATATAAAATTAAATAAGCAGTTTTCAGACCAATTGTGAAAACCCCATTTTTAGCAACCCTATTGGCATATCAGCGATTACTATACCAACAACAAATTAATTTTTTGTTTTTGTTGTTCATGAAAGAAGACAATTTGCTGCTAAGAAATACTGCCACTTATTTCTGTCTCTATGTGGAGTAAAAAATAATGTTCTATACGAATATGCTCAGTTCTGGTCAAATGTGAAATTTTTCCTTTATCTGTAAATAATCTGATCTTTCAGTGACTGCTACAGTTGAATCACCACTAAGAAAAGGGGACTTTTATTGAATCAGCAGTTTAGCTCAGTGAAGATAATGACAGGCATTTTCAGATTGTAAAAGCAATGTTTTGGTTTTCTGAATACCAAACATGCATAACATAAACTTTAGCAAAATACCATGTATTGATGGCAGCCAGTGGTCACCCTGTCTGTGAATGTACAGGTTCTGCATAATGAACATGTTAAGCCATCCTTCAACACTTTTTCAAAGTGCATATTTTTATTGTGCCCCCACCCTGAATTTTTAGGTATGTTTCCCTGAGTAAACAGAATATTTTTTAAAAGAAAATTTTTGTGTAATTCAATTTGCTTGTGTTTTATCTTGACAAGGCAAGCTACCATCATTTAGCATTAACTATTCTTTTCTTTTCAAATTTAGCTCTCCTAAAGAAAAGTGGTGGTTGCCTAAAAGCCAGTAACCAAACTGGCCATGGTTGATCTCTGTTCTCTGAAATGTGAGGCTCTGGTCCCTAGGAGTTCCCCAGATAGGGGACAGTTACTGGAGTGTGTGGTGTCTTTTCTATCTTGTAGTTTTAGCCACTTGCTCAGCTGATATCTAAAAGGTATGCTTGTGGCTAGAGATGTGTATTTGCTCCATTAGAAAGCATAAAAAGAAGAATGGGTTTGCTGATTTCATTTTCTTTTTATTCACTTTGATGTGCTTAGTTTTCCTTTTTTTTTTTCTTTCCTTCTTCCTTATTTTTCCCTTCTCTTTCCTTCCCTTTTATTGTCCTTTTTCCTTTCTTCTCTTTATTATTTTCTTTCTTACCTATGCTCCCTGCCTTCCTCCCTCCCTCCCTCCTTCGCTTTTTCTTTTCCTATATAGCTGTAGAATACCTGTTTGGTACAGGGTACTGGAGCAGGGCTTGCATGTGGAACAAAATAAGTAAAATAACCTTTATTTATACAATCTAATAAAACCTTTGACATTCTATTAAACATAATAGTCCATCACTGCAAATGTTGAGAATGAGACCACTGAACATTTTGAACAAACCAGTACTCGAGAAACCAAGCATTGCACTCGCATTCAGGTTTATTAACGCTGGTGGGCCCAGAGGAGTTAACACTCCAAGCTCTGAGCCCTGAACAAAGGGGTTACAGAGATTTTATACATGGACAGGCATGATTAAGCAGGTTTGCAGGGGATGGGCAATTATAAAGAGCAGGACAAGGGTGAGTGAGATAAGCTCCAATTCCTAGTATTGTGAGTCTGCACTTTCTGAGACTGTGTGACCTGTGTGATCCAGACTTTGCAAGGAGCAAGCTGAGTTACAGAGGCAGAAGGAACAGGAGGTTATGTAAAATTTTAACTTCTCCTCTTCATTCCCCCCTCTTGATGCTTTCTATCACCCATTGTAGAAAGTATCATCTCATGCTTTGATGGGACATTCAGAGTTCCCCATCAGTTCAGGGAGCTATATTGAGTTAGTATCATTTGTAACTTTATGGATTCAATTTGAGAGGTTATGAACTGGGTAAGAGCATTGAGAATACAAGGGCCAAAAAGGAGCACCACAAAGAAAATGAAGAGAGGACTGGTGAAAGGGAAAAGCCAGGATGCCCAGCTCCAGGTATTGTTCCAATTACCCCAGGAATTTGCTGGTCCCTCTCTCCTTTTTATGATTTGTTCCCTAGCTGTTGGGCCATGTCCCTAACTATTCCTGATTGGTTTACATAAAAGCAGCATTCTTCGTTCAAGAAGAGGCAGTCCTCTCTTTTCAGCTGTCAGTAGGTCTCAGTCAGTCAGTCAGTTCAGTCGCTCAGTTGTGTCCAACTCTTTGCGACCCCATGAATCGCAGCACGGCAGGCCTCCCTGTCCATCACCAACTCCCAGAGTTTACTCAAACTCATAATCCATCGAGTCGGTGATGCCATCCAGCCATCTCATCCTCTGTCATCCCCTTCTCCTCCTGCCCCCAATCCCTCCCAGCATCAGGGTCTTTTCCATTGAGTCAACTCTTCGCATGAGGTGGCCAAAGTATTGGAGTTTCAGCTTCAGCATCAGTCCTTCCAATGAACACCCAGGACTGATCTCCTTTAGGATGGACTGGCTGGATCTCCTTGCAGTCCAAGGGACTCTCAAGAGTCTTCTCCAACACCACAGTTCAAAAGCATCAATTCTTTGGTGCTCAACTTTCTTCACAGTCTAGCTCTCACATCCATACATGACCACTGGAAAAACCATAGCTTTGACCAGACAGACCTTTGTTGGCAAAGTAATGTCTCTGCTTTTTAACATGCTATCTAGGTTGGTCATCACTTTCCTCCCAAGGAGTAAGCAACTTTTAATTTCATGGCTGCAGTCAGTAGGTCTAGCCCTCTCCTATTCTGTAAAAATCACCTCAGCCAGGGAATCTAGTTGGTCCTGTGAGGCCACTAAAGATTTGGCTACTCTCTCAATGTAGTCTGTGAAGTCCTTCGATTGTGTATGGTAGCAGGTGGTTGATGAAGCAATTCCTCCTATTCCCATACCTATCCCAGCTGTAATTCCCAGACCAACTAGTAGGGGTATAAACTGGATGACTCTTTTTGACTGCGTATGTGCTGCCAGGGGTATGGTGAGAGCCTGGTTGTTAGGACAGTATTCATCTGGGGAGTAAGGAAAGCTAAGGGGCAGATACCCATCCAGTTGACTGGTAGACAGAAGTAAATAACTGTCCCACAAAGAGCCCTTGATGGGGGCAACACCATATTGTGTTTGTGGGAGGATGAGTGGGTCACTCACCTTTTAAAGTTTGATTACATTCGTCCCTGGCTAAATTCCCTACAGGTTCAGTTCCTCCATCATTTGTAAAGCATTCTGGAGCCTGTTGAGTTAACTCAGTTGCCCTTAAGACTGGCCGTTGTAAGGGTGGATCTATAGGAGTTCCCATGGCTGTTGCATTATTCATTGGTACTGGTGTAGCTAAGTACTGTGGAGCTCCTAAGGGTACGCAAAGCCAGCAATCCCTGCCAGCTGGGGATTGGTGTCATCAAGAAGGTAAAGCGTTGCACTGAGAACCTGATACAGATGAGGGTCTAAGGGGCAGTTAACTCTGTAACCTGGGTCATACAGCCAACAGGGGTATGATTTTTTAGGGCAAAGATGATAGGGCAAAGATGATCCGTGATTTCGTTTGTCTGCATTATTGTTCCTGTCCAGTAGGGTTTTCCATTTATTTGGCAGGCAGACACTTGGTCTGGGTTGTAACATCTGCGTGGCATTTGGGGGTAGATGGAGGCACAGGGGCATGACGGCAACACCATGGTGTTGGGAGACCGCCTGAGGTTTGGATCCTCTGGGGTGGGTACGATAGTGGCAGCGAGGAGTAAAACTGGAAAACATTTCTGGCACCCAGACTTCTGGACATGCATCACCTGATTATGATGGCAGTAGGTGATTGGCCTACAGGATTGGCTATCTATACATTGTTCTAGCTGATGGTTAAGTAAGTGATTTTCCAAGGGTTGACTGCAATATTGATAGGTGCATGATGGATAAGGAACGGCACCATCTGTTATAGCAAGGGACACCAGAAGGCTGCAAAGCCACATATACATAACAGATAACTGAACATTAGCAAAAGGTTTCCTCCCCATCTTTTGGTTATCACAGCTATAGCAACTGAGGCTATCATGAAGGGGGTTCAGCTATACTGGGAGCGATTTAGTTAGTAGGGAGACTCAATCATAAGAGACATCTAATAAGAATGAGGCTTCCCACTACTGTGAGATAACAGACAGCTAACCATAGCTTCTGACCCAAATCCCAGTCCTGGAGTACTACTGAAGCTAGTCCTGTAGCGAAGAGTACAGCAATCATACCAATCAGTGACAGAGGCCAGGATTGACAATGAAAATCCATTTATACTTTGATAGCCAGATCCTCAAGCTTCCACCATGCTTTGACCAGCCAGCTGCTGGAGTGTGGCTGGAATAAGGCTGAAGAATCCTCAGGCTTCTGCCGTGCGTTGACTAGTCAGCTTCTGGAGTGACTAGAGCAGGGCTTAGCGTCCTTCGTGGCTGAAGGCTGTTGTTTTTGGAACCAGACCTTAAGGGGATTTTTGGGGTCTCAAACTGTTTTCCAGGTGTCCTCAGCACAGGAAGCCTCTGCCTTCTTGACTCTGATGTGGTGGATCCAAGGGATGACGCCTGTAAGTTTAACAGCAGTAGGGGTCGCCAAGATGACCATGCGAGGCCTGTCCAAACTGGCTGAAGTGGTTCCTTGTTCCAGTCTTTTACCCATACCTCGTCTCCTGGCTGAGAGGGATGAACCCAGTTGCCCAAAGGAATGGGTGTCCTTTTTAAGGTTTCTTGGGCGATATGGTAGAAGACTTTCCCAAAGACCTGGAGGTGTCGGGACATTTCCAGGTCAGCTAGTTGTTGGGGGTCTCCCTTGATTTTTCCTATCACTGGGAGTGTTCTCCCATATAAGATCTCAAAGGGAGAATAGCCTGAGGACCTCAGGGTGTATCAGGCTTGGAGTAAGGCTAGGGGTAACATGTCAAGCCAAGATAACTGGGTCCTGACAGAGTTTAGCTAATGTAGCCTTGAGGGTCCAATTCATGTGTTCAACTTTCCCTGAGCTCTGCGGCCTGTAAGTGGTATAAAGCTTCTGTTTGATTCCCAATGTCCTGGATGAAGTTTGGATTATCTCAGACACAAAAGCTGGCCCATTGTCAGACCCTATGGAGAGAGGAAGCCCATATCTCAGGATTATGTCTCTTAGTAGGGCCTTGGTCACTGCTCGTGCCCATTAAGTGCGCATGGGGTAGGCTTCAGCCCATCCCGAGTATGTGCAGACTATCACAAGTAAATACTTACAGCCTCTGTAGGGCTTGACTTAGGTAAAGTGCACTTCCAGACCTTCAAATGGCAGTGTCCCAACTGTCTGTACCCCTGGGTTGGGTCTTGGTCCCTGGCTTGGCTCACAAGTCACACATCTAGCACTGATCTGGGCACACAGGGTTGGGAGCTTAGGAACGAAATAGTAGCTGCTCAGTAAGCTCTCCATCTCAGTATTTCCTAAATGAGCTGTCTCACGATGTTATTTTACCAGCCAGTCTGCTATATTGCTGGGGACAAAGAATCTTTGGTTTGGGAGCTTCCACCAGCCCCCCTTTTTTTTTTTTTAATTCCTCCCTCATTTAGAGCCCATTGATCTTCTTCCTTGATATATCTTGGAGATGGAGGCAATTCTGGTGCCAAGAGGACGTTAAAGATTGACTTGGGGCCCACTGTGGGGCTGGGTTGGGTTGCTGCCTCCTTGGCTGTCTGGTCAGCCAACCGATTTCCTTTGCCGACTGGATCAGTCCCTCTGAGCTGATGGCCTTTACAGTGTATGACTGGCACTTGGGAAGGCTTCCAGACTGCTTCTAGCAGCTGAAGGATTTTGTTTGTTTGTTTGTTTCCATAGGTAAAAAGGTGGGCAGGGTTCAGCGTCTGCACAGTCTCAAGTTGGACCCATGGGTTTTCTCAAAGCAGTCCTTGATGGTGAATTATCCTAGAGTTGGTCAGCCACTTACGCCCCTAGCTATTCATCAAGGCAGTAACAGCACGGGGAACCTTTACATTTACACCTTGTCCTAGAGTAAGCTTAGCTGCTTCCCTGACCAAAACTGCAGTGGCAGCTAATGCCCAGAATTGAGGCAGCCATCCCGCAGCCACTGGATCCAGTCATTTGGATGGTTATGTGACCAGGCATTGCCATGGCCCAACTGTGTGAGAACCCTCAGTGCAGTGTGATTTTTCTCATGTACAAAGGCTAGAGTCCCATGTCACATCTGGAAGCCCTAATGCTGACGCACTGGTTAAGAGTCTCTATCTCCTTGAAGGCCTTTTCCTGTTCAGGTCCCCCCTCCAGGGGGCCCTTACCAGACCCTGCTGTGGCTTTAAACAGAGGCTTGGCAATTTCAGAGAAAACGGGTATCCAGATCCAGCAGAATCTGGCAGCCCTGAGGAACACATGGACTTCTTTCTTGGTGTCCAGCTGAGGTATTGAACAGATAGCTTGCTTCCTCTCATGTCTGAGCACCCAATGCCTTTTTGTGATGACAAACCCGAGGTACTTGACCTCCTGTCTGCAGATCTGAGCCTTTTTCCATGACACCTTGTACCCTGTGATGGAGAGTAGAACTAATGGGGCTTTGGTACCTCTCCAGAAGCCCCCTTGGGTGGGACTGGCTAGCAACAGGTCATCCACATACAGGAGCAGGGTGCAGTTGAAAGCTTCTCTGGGAAAGGCAGCAAGGTCTGCAGCCAGGGCTTCACCAAACAGGGTAGGTGAGTTTTTGAAGCCTTGTGGCAATCGGGTCCAAGTCAGCTGTGTCTTCTCCCTGTGTGTGGGTCTTCCCATTCAAAGGCAAACAAGGGCTGGCTGGTGACAGCTGGAGGCAGAAGAATGCATCCTTGAGATCAAGGCAGGTGAACCAGCTTGCCTGAGCGGGTAATAGACTCAAGAGAGTGTAGGAATTTGGGACCACTGGATGGATGGTGATCACTGCACTGTTGATGGTGCAGAGGTCCTGGACAGGGCAGTAGTCATTCCCTCCAGACTTTTTAACTGGTAAGATTGCAGTGTTCCAGGGAGACTGACATTCAATTAGGATCTCAGCATCTTGTAGGCGCTGGATGTGGCCCCAAATCCCCAGGAATGCCTCTTGTGATACTGGATATTGTTTCTGTCTAACAGGAGTGGCTCCTGGCCTCAAGTCCACTACAATGGGGACACAGTTTTTGGCCAAACCTGGGGGCCGCTTCTTTCCCAGACATCAGGGAATTCTTTTAACAGTCTTGGGGGATTTATTTGTTCCCCTCCTGAGGAATAGAGACACCATTCATCTTCCCTGGGCATGGTCATGGCCATCATCAGAGCCGATTGGCTCCCCAGGGTGAGGCTCGCAGACTTTCCAGGGGCAAAGGTGATTTGTGCCCCCAGCCTTGTCAGTAAGTCTCTACCCAGCAGGGGGCTGGGGCATCCCAGTAAGTAAAGAAATTATGAATCACCAGATGGCCCCCTAACTGACACAAATGGGCCTTGCAAAATGAGTGGGCTGCCATGTCCCATGTGGCCCCAACAATAGTTGCTGTTCGGCCTGTGAGGGGATCCACAGGTGTGGTTACCATGGAGTGTTCAGCTCCGGTAGCCACCATAAAAGTCACTGATTGGCCCCCTACTTTTATCATGACTGTGTGCTCCCAGGGGCCCAGGATCAGGGAGCCCAGTTTCCCTTAGTCTGATTCTGCTCCAGCCAGGCCTATAAGGTTTTGGATGGCTGGCTCAGGTTGGTACCTTTCTTTGTTGGGTTGACTGAACTTCTTCAACCCTTTAGATGTCCCTCGGCGATGGGGGCATTTATTCCTCCAGTGTCCAGTCTCTTTGCAATAGGTGCTCTGGTCATGGCATAGTGGTAGTCTCTTCTGTTTCCCCTTTCCATGAGGGAACAAACCGTCTGTTTCACTTGATCGGAGCTCCTCAATGCTGCTGCTAGCAGGGCTGCTTTCTGTTTCATTTTTTATCTGCTTCTCATTGGGCTTCATGGTCTCAGTTCACAAAGACTTTATTTGCTATCTCCAGGAGCTGTGTAGCATTCATCTCAGTGAAGCCTTCCAGTGTTTGGAGCTTTCGTTGGATGTCTGCATAGGATTGAGCCACAAAGGCAGCATTGATCATTCATTGATTCTTGGGTGTCTCAGGGTCGAATGGGGTGTGTGTCTGGAACGCTTCACACAATCTGTCATAAAATTGGTGGAAGTCTCATCTACTTTTTGGATTATCATTGTAATTTTGGACATATTGGCAGGCTTCTTGGCTCCTACTCGAAGTCCATGTAGAAGGCATCACGGTAGCGACCCAGGGTTTCTTGTCCTTCTTTGGTATTGAAATCCCAATTAGGTCTCGTCTATGGCATCACTTCTCGTGCCCATCTTTCTACATCTAAGAGCTCTGCGAGGACTTGTCCCTGGAGCCATTTTTGGGCTTCTGTTGGGATGCGTCACCTTTCTTCAGTAGTGAAGAGAGACATAAGGAGCTGGCAACAGTCTCCCCATGTAGGCTGATTGGTGTGGAAAGTTGACTCTAGGAGGTCAGTCATAGCCTGTGGTTTATCAGAGTATGCTGGGTTATGGTGTTTCCAGTTTAGGAGATCAGTAGTGCTGAAGGGCTGGTAATAGAGGATGGAGCATCCAGGCTGGACTGAGCTGTCCTTGTTCACTTGTTGAGAGCCTTGAGTTTCTCACAGTAGCATCTGATGGGCCACGACCGGCTGGTTAGATTGTTTGGCTAAGCAAAGCCACTCCCCTACTGGCTTAGGGCTGGAGTCTTGCTTATGAGGCGGTGTAGGGGACATGGAGGGAAGTGGACTGTCTGACAGTGGGTCCAGCGCTGGCTCTGCCGAGGCTTGTGGAGTCGGGAATGTTTGGTGGGGGCAGCAGTGGGTCTTCCACTGGATCTCCCTGGAATATAGATTTTTTTCCCTTCTTCTTTCTTTTTTTCTGAGTGGTTGGGCCACAAATACCCTACTCTGTCCCTGTCCATTTATGCTAAATCTTGCCCATGGGGGAGGGTCTGTGTTATTAAAAGTCAGTAGTCTATGTGTGGAAACTGATCTGGATGTCCTGGAGTCCAAGTGACTACCTGGTGCATTGCTTGGACAGTGGGTCCCTCTGGCAGCCATCCAACATCAAAGGATGGCCAACTGAGCTCACATAAGTTATGAAGCTTCCTGGGGGTCATCTTGACTCTGTAATCCCTTGCAAAGCCCTTTTTAAATTTCTTTATTGTGGAATCTAAAACTGTTGGCTTAGAGGAACTTCCACCCATGTTGACCAATGTAATCTACCTGGCAACATTCTGAGGAAAACTTAATCTCTTAGATGTCACTCAAGGAATCAGTCGACAGAGTAACCATTAATTTCTCCCTCCCCGTGTGTCCTGCCCTGAGTCGGTGGTGCAAAGACAAACAAGGGTGGATGCCCCCTCAAAAGAGGAGACCATTCAGGTGCCCGATTGGCTGCATCCCCGGGGGGAATGTAGGTGCCTCTTAGCATTGGCAGATCTGTATAAACCTCTGATCTGGATCTGTCTCACAGGGAGGGGTTGGGTCCCTCAGAAGCAGACACTGCCTTGAGCCATATGAGGCCACCATGGAACCACAAGATAGGGCCCACTCGGACTCGGTAGGCATGAGGCCATGAAGCCACACAATCGAGCCTGAAGCACTGATGAACCAGGCCATACACTCATTCACGTTCATTTTTTGTCTGCCTGGTCACGCTCCCGAGGGAGATTTAAGACGCCTCTTAGCATTGGCAGGTTAGTATAAACCCCCGACCTGGACCAGTCTCGCAGGTGGGATCAAATCCCCCGGAGACTGGCACCAGTCTTATGAGATTGTCATGGACCCGCAGGTTTTGGACCTTCTCAGGCTCCATAGTCTTAGGACTGTGGAGCTTACTTTCACTTCTTTCAGTCAGCAATTATGCATACACAATCACTCAGAGATTATCACAATGCTTCCCTTTTCCCAAGTCCTCAGGTCTCTCTATCTGATGCTCCCTTCCTGGGAGCTCCAAGGAGGTGATCAGTCTCCTCTTCTACCCATTGGGGTAGGACCTCACTGGGGACTGGCCCCAGGGCCTTACCTGATCCTGTGGCCATTCCTGGTGAGTTGGTCCATCCCTCCAATGAGTCCAGCTGGGGCTCAGCTGCCCAGAGAGTCAGAACACCAGTCCAAAAGAGAACCTGGAATACCGTCGGGTGGTGTGCCTCCTCGTTCGTCTTGGGGCTTCTCCATCCCAACCCAGCTGAGCCACCAGTCCGGCTTCTCAAGGGGCTGACATGGTTGGAATATCGCCGGGGCCTCCAGAAATGTTGCAGAAACCAGTACTCAAGAAACAAAGCACCACACTGGGAGAGCTGGAGAACTCAGGTTTATTACGCTGGTGGGCCCAGAGGAGATAAAAATCCAAGCTCTGAGCACCAAACAAAAGGGTTACAGAGTTTTTATACATGGACAGAAATGAATAAGCGGGTTTGCAGGGGCTGGACAATTGCAAAGAGCAGGACATGGATGGGTGAGATAAGCTCCAGTTCCTAGGATTGTGAGTCCCCACTTTCTGAGGCTATGTGACCTACATGATTCAGACTTTGCAAGGAGTAAGCTGAGTTACAGAGGCAGAAGGAGCAGCAGGTTATGTAAAATTTTAACTTTCCTCTTCATCAGGACTGTGTGCTCCTAAAAGAAAAATGATCCTGTGATCAGTCACTAACCCTGAAAGTCTTGGTCCTACTGTTGACTTAAAAAAAAAAAAAAGATGCACAACTTGAGAGTTGCGAGTTAAGTTTTACTGGGGGCAAAATGAGGACTGCAGCCTGCGAGGCAGCACCTCAGCTCTGAGAGACTGCTCCAAAGAGGCAGTGGGAGAAGGGTCAATATATAAGGTTTTGGTGAAGGGGGAGTTCAGTACCACTAAGCACTCATTCTAACCACTTTAATAAAAGGTTTTCTGCTAGCCAGGAGGATTCGATGTCACCATGAAAGGATCTGGTGCCTTTAGATATAAGGAGATACAAGGACTGAGATCATAAAATCTATTCCTAGAAACATCCAGCTGCCTGAAGACCTGTCCCACCAGATCCCCTGGAGCACAGAGTGCCTCACTTCACCCTGAACTCCTTCAGGGAGTGTTGAAGGCCAGTAGCTATAGCAGCATAGGGTTCAATCTCAGCAGAGGCAGTTGTCAAATGCTCTTGTTCAGTCATTGGCAATGCTCTTGGCAAGTGCCAATTTTCAGTTGACACTATATACATAAAAATATTTAGGGCAACAATATTTAAAATGTTAAGAAAATAGACATATTAAAAAATTATGTTTAAGTAGAACATCATATGGCATATTGATCATGTTCTAAGAAATTATCATTAAAATAAGAGCTGTATGAAATAGTTCTATTAAGTGAAAGAGCAAGATAGAAAATTATTTTCATTCAAGATTGCAATAAGGACTTCCCTTTGTCCAAAGATAGGGGGAAAAAATACACCATATTACTAAAAGGGAATTTTAAGTTTTGGGGTTATAGAAGTATGTGATTTTTTTTTTCCTTTTTATCCTGTTTTCTGTAAAATGACACATCACTGTGTGAATCAAAATGATAGAATGCCCTGTGTTGGGCTGCATTAAAAGAGGCCTGCAAGGCTTATGCTTGCCCAGATTCAAGACCAAAGAAAAGATAACCTCAGAGTCTATTAAAAAAAAACAAACCCAAAAGGTATCAATGGTTTAATGAATGGTTTAATATCTAAAGCAGGGCTCAAGAGTGAGGCCTCCACCCTATGTGTCAGATGGTGAACAGGACTTGGCAGCTGACTTTGTTGAGAGAAGAAGAAATGAAAAAGGGCAAAATGGTTGTCTGAGGAGGCCTTACAAATAGCTGAGAAATGAAATGAGAGAAGGAGAAAAAGAAAAAAGGGGAAAAGGAAAAAAAGGAGAAAAGGAAAGAGAAATCCATCTGAATGCAAAGTCCCAAAGGAGAGATAAGAAAGCCTTCCCAAGTGATAAATGCAAAGAAATAGAGGGAAACAATAGAATGGGAAAGACTAGACATCTCTTCAAGAAAGTTAGATTTACCAAGGGAACATTTCATGCAAAGATGGGCACAATAAAGGACAGAAACGGTATGGACCTAACAGAGCACAAAATATTAAGAAGAGGTGGCAAGAATACACAAAAGAACTATTAAAAAAAAAAAATCTTCATGACCCAGATAACCATGACGATTTGATCACTCACCTAAAGCCAGACATCCTGTAGTTTGAAGTTAACTGGGCATTAGGCGGCATCACTGTGAACAAAGCTAGCAGGGGTGATGGAATTCCAACTGAGCTATTTCAAATCCTAAAAGATGATGCTGTGAAAGTGCTACACTCAATATGACAGCAAATATGGAAAACCTAGCAGTGGCCACAGAACTGGAAAAGGTCAGTTTTCATTGCAATCACAAAGAAAGGCAATGCTAAAGAATGTTCAAACTACTGCACAATTGCCCTCATCTCACACACTAGCAAAGTAATGCTCAAAATTCTCCAAGCCAGGCTTCAACAGTACCTGAACCGAGAACTTCCAGATGTTTGAGCTGGATTTAGAAAAGGAAGAGGAGCCAGAGATCAAATTGCCAACATTTGTTGGATCATAGAAAAAGCAAGAGAATCCCATAGAAAACATCTACTTCTGCTTCATTAACTACACTAAAGCCTTTGCCTGTGTGGATCACAACAAACTGGAGAATTCTTAAAGATACGGAAATACCAGTCCACCTTACCTGCCTCCTGAGAAATCAGTATGCAGGTCAAGAAGCAACAGTTAGAACCAGACATGGAAGGACAGACTGGTTCCAAATTGGGAAAGGAACACATCAAGGATGTATACTGTCACCTTGCTTATTTAACTTGTATGTATAGTACATCGTCCACAATGCCAGGATGGATGAAACACAGCTGGATTCAAAATTGCAGAGAGAAATATCAATAACCTCAGATATACAAATGACACCACCCTTATGGCATAAAGTGAGGCGGAACTAAGCCTCTTGATGAAAGTGAATGAGGAGAGTGAAAAAGCTGGTTTAAAACTCAATATTCAAAAAGCAAAGATCATGGGATCTAGTCCCATCACTTCACGGCAAATAGATGGGGAAACAGTGACAGACTTTATATTCAGGAGCTCCAAAATCACTGCAGGTGGTGACTGCAGCCATGAAATTAAAGACACTTGCTCCTTGGAAGAAAAAGATACGACCAACCTAGACAGCATATTAAAAAGCAGAGACATTACTTTGCCAACATAGGTCCATCTAGTCAAAGCTATAGTTTTTCCAATAATCATATATGGTTGTGAGAATTGGACCATAAAGAAAGTGGAGTGCCAAAGAATTGATGCTTTTGAGCTGTGGTGTTGGAAAAGACTCTTGAGAGTCCCTTAGACTCTCAAGGAGATCCAACCAGTCAATCCTAAAGGAAATTAGTCCTGAATATTCATTAGAAGGACTGAAGCTGAAACTCAAATACTTTGGCCACCTGATGTGAAGAAATGACTCATTGGAAAAGACCCTGATGCTGCGAAAGATTGAAGGTGGGAAGAGAAGGGGACAACAAAGCATAAGATGGCTGGATGGCATCACCCAACTCAATGGACGTGAGTTTGAGCAATCTCTGTGAGCTGGTGATGGACAGGGGAGCCTGGTGAGCTGCAGTCCATGGGGTCTTAAAGAGTTGGACATGATTGAGCACCTAAACTGAACTGAAGGAAATGGGAGAGAGTATTACTAGTTATAAGGGGAACTGACAGGTTGGCTCATTGGTTACCAGGGAAACAAGCAGAGGGGCATGTGTTCCTCACTGCTCTTTGGATAAACTATCAGAGTGGAAACATTCTAATCTAAAGCTAGAACAATCATTAGCTGGGTCCTGGACAAGTATGTGAGAACATCAGTCACGAGAGTAGAGTATAGGTGAACCAGCCACTGGTTGAGCAGGGGAAGCACGGAGAATAGCCATCTTGAGGGTACTGAACATACACCTTGAAATTAAAAAATAAAAAAGCTAAACTAAAAAGCTTTGAGAAAGCTATAGATGAGTCCCTGAGACAGTTTAAATAGGCAAAGCATTTATCTCCCATTCATCTACACATGCATCCATTGACTTATACAATCACTTATTCTTTCCCTAAATATTTTCTGATCTGAGACCCACAAAGGGCCACTAATTGGTCAGATTATGTTCATACTAAGGTGTGCAAACTGGGTTTAGCTTTGAGGCCCCCAAGGCTAGTGAGGGAGAAAAATATGTACGTACATAAGCATGGGCATGATTCTAATGGTCACACACTTGTGACCTTGGCAGATTTATTAAACCCCTGAATCTCAGTCTTTTTATCTAAATAATGCCAATAAAACTATCTATAGGCATCTATCTCCATGATTGACAAGAGGTCATTTCCAGATGAATATTAGCCCACATCCTTTGCTCTTCATCATCGTCATGCTAACACATGTTTAGTTTACATGTGTCAGGCACATGTCAGGTTTACATGAGCCAGAGGGCTTTACCTAGATTATCTCATCAAACTCTCATAATCATAGTCCAGCAGAGGTACTGGCATTTGACCACAGTTTGTGGATGAACAAATTAGGCCTCAGAGATGTTAAATAAACTTCCTCCAAGGTCACACAGCTAGTTGATGCTGGATCTAATTTGTAATCCAAATGGCTTTAGGGTCTGAGCACCGAACTGTAGGACTCTTCGCTTCCGTTCCTAGGCCCTTCCTTTCTCTAGTTATTTTCAATATGACATTTATCACTCTAACTTTCATTGCCTGAAACTCAATGACCTGCAGCAAACATTATTCTAAGGAATAATATTTGCACAGTTTTCATATCTTAATGCAGCAACTTGAGCTTCCATAGAGATTTAAATCCCTAATGAAATTTCCTTGTCAAAATTCTTGCTGAAGGATCGTTTAATTTGCTGCTTATGATATCTTGGAATGACTCTATGCCCTGGAAATGAGTCCCTCCTACATCCTCCTCTGCTTTCCTCCTCCCTCTCTTTCCTTCTCTCTTCATTCTTCTTTCTTCTCTCTCCATTTTTTGACTACATGCTCCATTTAGTGAAATCCCAAGGAACAGGGAGTGGAAATCTCTGCTCTATTATTCCCCTCCAGGCAATGCAGATGATCAGAAGTGTGTTCTTTTGTCAATTAATTTAGACAATAATAATACCTCAAGTTGCATGCATTTAGGAAACGAAGCCAGGATGTCACTCTGAAATACTCAACGGCTGATAGGACCAGTGGCCTCAGCCTTGGTCCTCAGGCCTGTTATTCTAAACACTCACAAAAAACCTGTAGTCAATTCTACTCAGAAAGAGTATCGGAAGGGAGTTTCCCAAAGACACCCATACCCCATCCTCTTGCCTTTCGGGATTTCATATAGTATATGGAAAAGTGTGCAATGTGACAGCTACTAGATGGAAGAGCATAAAGGAAGTTTCTCTGAATTAGAAGTTTAAAAGATCTTGATTCTAATCCTGTGACCATTTGCTCTTAGTAATGCGGCCTTGAGTAAATCACAGTGTATTGAGTCAGAGTTTCTTTATCTGTAGAAGAATCCTTCAGGCACTCTGGTTGAAAGACAAAAACAACCTCAGTACAGAGCAGGCTGTCCTGCAAGCCATTCAAAAGTGGGGTCAAGTGCAGAGCTGAAATAATCCATACTGTATTCATTCCCACACTTATCCCCTAAGTAATTAAGCACATATAAAGTGCACCATGCTGTGGATTCAAATACTAATAATTAAGAATCCTACTATCAATAAACTCATAGTCTAGAAAGCTTCATTTATTTAAATTGAATTACAGGCTCCAAAGAATATGCTGTGTATAATACATTTTTTTTTATTCACTCATTCACTCAAACTCTTAC
This sequence comes from Odocoileus virginianus, assembly GCF_023699985.2. Lineage (NCBI taxonomy): Eukaryota > Metazoa > Chordata > Mammalia > Artiodactyla > Cervidae > Odocoileus > Odocoileus virginianus. The sequence continues at coordinate 71,098,242 of NC_069680.1, forward strand.
TAGTAGTTTAACATGGGGCAAGTTGCTTAACCTTGATGGGTTCTAGTTTTCTTGTTTATAAAATAAAATAGTAATTGTCTCTAATGCAGACAGCTTTTATTGCATTAAATAAAATAATCCATTCAGGGCAGTTTGTACTTGACACATGGTGAAAGCTTAATAAATGTAGTCTAGTACTATTGTTATTTTTTATCTTAACTGTTATCATTGCATTTATAACTACATGGTGTTGCTGCATGAAACATTATCTGACCTCAAATATCTTCAGTTGCATAGAGGCAAGACAAAATTGTACAAACAAATACAAATAATGAAACACTTTAAAATCCAAGACAGTTTAAGGAACTTTTGTCAAAATGGGGGACAATAAAAATTCACCTAAAGTGGAAAGAAAGATATGGGCTGTTCAGGAGAGGCTTACCTAGGCAAGAACAATGTAGTGAGTTTTTCATATGTAGTTCTGTGGCTGAACACTGCCCAACTTGACAAGTATCAGTCATACAGAAGTGGGAAGGATTCTCTGTAGATGGCCTACATGGCCTTGGGTAGGAAATTTCCATTAATAAGTTATATGGAGAAAGAGACAATTCTTGAAGGTACAGAGCATAAACTAATAACCACTTGCTCTTGGTCCATTAATTCTTACTAATGAGAGGGGATGTCTTCCTGACTGAAATCTACTCAGAATACTTAAGTTCTTACATTACTCTGTCCTCCAAGTAGTCACAAAAACATTGCTAGTAGAATATATTAATATGTAAAATTTACATATTATTTTTTCCTGGCCTTGAAAGAAGTATAACAGAATTAATCGGATTTTGACCATGCCTCTTTGAATCTTACAAAGTTCATAAACTCTATCAGATCTATTTTGTTTTTAGATATTCAGTCATTAATATTTTCAAGTCTATCCATTTAAATTGTACTAAATACTTAACTTTTACCAATTAAACATGCAAATGCACACTATTTCTAGAACACTAGGAAGATAAATATATTTACAAGAAATAAAACATGATCATCACAATACTCAGAGATAACTACCAGTATTCATTTTAGATCACAGCATTCCAACAGTTCTGTAATTTTTATGTGGAATGCATAGTCACTCAAATTTGGAAAACAACAGTTCTGTAATTTTTATGTGGAATGCATAGTCACTCAAATTTGGAAAATATGTATATTTACACTTAATATATGTTATTTAAAAAATAATTTGAAGAGCATGCATTGCAAAATGTGATAAGATTACACATTGCAAAATGTAATAAGATTTTTCTGTTTTCCTAATTTTTCTTGCCAACATTTTTATGTTAGCCTAATTTTCTACAATACATACTTACTAACAATAATTATGTGAAAGAATGATAGTAGTAAACACTTATTGATGTGTCTACATGCCAGACACTGTTCTAAGCATTTTTCAGATAATCCTCATATATGTACATATATATATATATGATTCACTCCTGGGCATATATTTGTCTATGTATTTTATATATATATATATATATATATATATATATATCTTCTTTTCCAGATTAATTCCCCAATAGGTTATTACATAATATTAATTGGGCTTCCCAGGTGGCTCAGTGGTAAAGAATCTGCCTGCCGATGCAGGAGCCACAGGAGATGTGGGTTTGATCCCTGGGCTGGGAAGGTCCCGTGGAGGAGGAAATGGCAACCTACTCCCATATTCTTGCCTAGAGAATCCAATGGACACAGGAGCCTGGTGGGCTATGGCACACACGGACAGAATATTGATAACGTTCCCTATGCTATACAGTGGGTCATTATTGTATTTTTTATACATAGTAGCATAAATATGTTCATTGCAATCTTCTAATTTATCACTTCTTCCCCGTTTCCCCTTTGGTAGCCATAAGTTCAATTCAGAGATCTGTGAGTCTGTTTCTGTTTTGTAAACAAGTTCATTTGTATCATTTTATTAGATTCCACATATAAGTGATATCATATGGTATTTGACTTTCACTGTGTGACTTACTTTACTCAGTGTGACACTCTCTAGGTGCATCCATGTTGCTGCAAGTGGCATTTTGTTCTTTTTTATAGCTGAGTAATATTTCATTGTATATATGCACATCTTCTTTATCCATTCCTCTGTCAATAGACATTTACTTTACTTCCATGTTTTAGCTATTGTAAATATTGCTTCAATGAATATTGGGATGCATGTGAATTTTTGAATTATATTTTCTCCAAACATGCCCAGGAGTGGGCTTGCTGGATCATGTGGCAGTTCTGTATTTATAAAGAACCACATTTTTAAAGAACTTCCATACTGTTCTCCATGTTGGTTGTACCTATTTACATTCTCACCAACAGTGTAGGAGGGTTCCTTTTTTCTCCACACCCTCTCCAACATTTATTGTTTGTAGATTTTTAAATGATGGCCATTCTGACCAGCATGAAGTAATATATCTTATTGTAGTTGTGATTTGCCTTTCTCTAGTAGTTAGTGATGTTGAACATCTTTTCATGTGTTTTTTTTGGCCATCTGGATGTCATCTTTGGAGAAATGTGTATTTAGATCTTCTGCCCATTTTTGATTTTTTTTTTTTGGAAGACAATTACTTTACAATATTGTGATGGTTTTTTACCATACATCAACATGAATCGGCTGTCGGTATGCATGTGTCCCCACCCTCCCCACCCCATCTCTCTAGGTTGTCACAGACTTCCCTGCATCATACATCAAACTCTCACTAGCTATTTTACATATGTTAATGTACATGTTTCAGTACTATTCTCTAAAATCTCCCCACCCTTTCTTTCCCCCACTGTGTCCAAAAGTCTGTTCTTTATGTCTGTGTCCCTTTGCTGCCCTGCACGTAGGATCGTCAGTACTATCTTTCTATGTTCTATATATATGCTTTAGTATGCTATATGTGTCTTTGTCTTTATGACTTACTTCACTCTGTATAATAGGCTCTAGGTTCCTCCACCTCATTAGAACTGATTGAAATGTGTTCCTTTTTGTAGCTGAGTAACATTTGCAGGTGGTGATTGCAGCCATGAAATTAAAAGATGCTTACTCCTTGGAAGGAAAGTTATGACCAACCTAGACAGCATATTAAAAAGCAGAGACATTACTTTGCCAACAAAGGTCTGTCTAGTCAAGGCTATGGTTTTTCTAGTGGTCATGTATGGATGTGAGAGTTGGACTGTGAAGAAAGCTGAGCACCGAAAAATTGATGCTTTTGAACTGTGGTGTTAGAGAAGACTCTTGAGAGTCCCTTGGACTGCAAGGAGATCCAACCAGCCATCCTAAAGGAGATCAGTTCTGGGTGTTCATTGCAAGAACAGATGCTGAAACTGAAACTCCAATACTTTGGCCTCATGCAAAGAGGTGACTCATTGAAAAAGACCCTGATGCTGGGAGGGATTTGGGGCAGGAGGAGAAGGGGATGACAGAGGATGAGATGGTTGGATGGCATCACTGACTTGATGAACTTGAGTTTGAGTAAACTCTGGGAGTTGGTGATGGACAGGGAGGCCTGGCATGCTGCAATTCATGGGGTCACAAAAAGTCGGACATGACTGAGCAACTGAACTGAACTGAACATTCCACTGGGTATAGGTAGCACAACTTTCTTATCTATTTATCTTTCAGTGGGCATCTAGGTTGCTTCCTTGTCCTAGCTATTGTAAATAGTGCTGCAATGAACATTGAGGTACATGTGTCTTTTTCAGTTGTGATTTCCTCAGGGTATATACCCAAAAGTGGGATTGCTGGGTCAAATGGTAGTTTTATTCCTAGTTTTTATTCCTAGTGGTTGTATCAATTTGCATTCCCACCAACAGTGTAAGAGAGTTCCATTTTCTCTACACCCTCTCCAGTATTTACTGTTCATAGACTTTTTCATGATGGCCATTCTGATCAGTGTGAGATGATACCTCATTGTAGTTTTGACTTGCATTTCTATAATAATGAGCGATGTTGAACATCTTTTCATGTGTTTATTAGCCATCTGTTTGTCTTCTTTGGAGAACTGTCTGTTTAGATCTTCTGCCCACTTTTTGATTTGGTTGTTTGTCTTTCTGGTATTGAGCTGCATGATCTGCTTGTGTGTTTTGGAGATTAATTCTTTGTCAGTTGTTTTGTTTGCTGTTATTTTCTCCCATTCTAAAGGTTGTCTTTTCACCTTGCTTATAGTTTCCTTCATTGTGCAAAAGCTTTTAAGTTTAATTAGATCCCATTTGTTTATTTTGTTTTTATTTCCCTTACTCTAGGAGCTGGGTCATAGAGGATCTTGTTGCGATTTATGTCAGTGTTCTGCCTGTTTTCCTCTTAGAGTTTTATAGTTTCTGGTCTTACATTTAGGTCTTTAGTCCATTTTGAGTTTATTTTCTGTATGATGTTAGAAGTGTTCTAATGTCATTCTTTTACATGTGGTTGACTAATTTTCCCAGCTCCACATGTTGAAACTGTCTTTACCACATTGTATCTTTTTACCTCCTTTGTCAAAGATAAGGTGCCCATAGGTGGATGGATTTATCACCATGTTTTCTATCTGTTCCATTGGTATGCATTTTTGTTTCTGTGCCAGTACTATACTGTTTATATATATATATATATATATATATATATATACACACACACACACACACATATATTGAACAGTTTATATATTCTAGAGTTCAATCCCTTACTGTTCATATTGTTTGCAAATATTTTCTCCTATCCTGTGGACTGTCTTTTGGGTTTATGGTTTCCTTTGCTGTGCAAAAGCTTTTAAGTTTAATTAGGCCCTTTTTCTTTATTTTTCTTTTCATTTTCATTATTCCAGGAGGTGGATCTAAAAATATACTCCTATTATTTATATCAGAGAATGTTCTACCTATTTTCTGCTAAGAGTTTTATAGTATCTGTCCTTACATCTAGGTTTTTAATCCTGCTGCAAAGCCTCCACTCTGCCCACACCTACCTCTCTGAATAGGAAATCCTAGCGGTGGTCTCATTCACTGCTTACAGGGCACCTACACCTGTGGTTGGTGTAAACCGGGAGTAGCCCATGGGATAATCTGCTCTGGGAGGCTTCAGCTCAGAACAGGTGCTCTGGTTCCACCCTTCCCCATTCTCTTTGGTTTGAGGGATTTTAATAGGGTTCTTCAGAGAAGGCAATAGCACCCCACTCCAGTACTCTTGCCTGGAAAATCCCATGGATGGAGGAGTCTGGTAGGCTGCAGTCCATGGGGTCACTGTGTCGGACATGAGAGAGCAACTTCCCTTTCACTTTTCACTTTCACGCATTGGAGAAGGAAATGGCAACCCACTCCAGTGTTCCTGCCTGGAGAATCCCGACGGTGGAGCCTGGTGGGCTGCCGTCTATGGGGTCGCACAGAGTCAGACATGACTGACATGACTTAGCAGCAGCAGTAGTGATAGGGTTCTTGCTATTCACATAAGCTGTTGATAGCTTGAGCAGGTTCAGTCTTCAATACAGTTTAGCTTTATATACACAATATTTTGCTGTTTATTTCTATATTTATCATATTTGGCTAATTATTTATGCATGTGGATGGCACCCCACACAACAGATTTATAAATTGATGTAGCGTTCTTCTCCTATCCATAATGTATTGCCATTTTCACTGAAAATCTATGTGCAGATAACCTTTAGTGAATATTCCAATGGCCTTTTTATTTGTAAACTTCCAAGTGGTACACTTTGAGTGAGTATAAGGAAGAATTGAAAGGAAAATGGTGGAAAAATTTGCCAAGAGTATCTGAAGATTAAAAGCAAAGAAATAGTTCAGTTCAGTCATTCAGTTATGTCCGACTCTTTGCAACCCCATGGACTACAGCATGCCAAGCTTCCCTGTCCAGCATCAACTTCTGGAGCTTGCTCACTTATGTCCATTGAGTCAGTGATAACAAACTGTTACCACAAGACTAAATTGGCCTTTACTCAAGGATGTACAAGGCAACTGAGACTGCCTTGCTCACAGTTGTTCATACTTCTTCCTCATACACTATTTTGGATAAATTTAAATCACATTGAATAACATTACATGCATCAATAGAGAGTTATCACTACCTCCTGCAAAATGCAGAATGACATAATGATTTTCACATATGTTAATAAGACTTTCCTTAAAAACATCTATTTATTTACCTTCTGTGCACATAAGCTGCTATGTTTTGGAGATAATCAGCAGTATTACTTCTTTCTTTGAAGATGTTTTGTATGATGCTGATGTTAAGAGATGACCAACACAATGCTGTACCCAGTTGCACACCCCTCATCCTCCTTTCCTTGAGAGAGCTATTTTGTTTTGAGAGAAAATGATAGAGCAATTTCACTCTTGTGTAACTGACATGAAATGGAATGATTTGAGCTATTACCATCTTTATTTCTAATTTGGTGCTACCATAACTCTTTCATTCTTCATCTAGTTTAAAAAATTGGACACAGCAATTGTAAATAGCCTCTCATAATGTGGGTCATAAAGGTGAGGCAGAAAAGTATAAATATCGACCACATGGTTAACAGTAAGCAGAGACTCAGGGTTCTGGGCTTTCTGTTAATACTAAGGTTATATTTTTAATTTCAACTGAGATGTTTTCCTTCAAGGAGAACACAGTATGTGGCAGACAGTGACTGTGCCTGTATCTGTTTCCTCATTGTTTATCCACCCTTATTCGTGGTCATTCTATAGTTGAAGGAATGATTCAGAGAATTTAATTAACTCATCAGAATCACTCAGTTTCTAACAAGTTAAATTCAAATCTGCTGCTTATACCCTTTAACTTTTGAACTATTGATACTTTCTCTTAGGGACCAATAAAATGTTTGTATTTTTATTATTAAGCCAAGGAACTGACATTTCAAGGACCAAGTAACACAGAGAAGGTGGTTTTAGAATATTTTTTGGCAAAAGAGTCTTATTTATTTATTTATTCATTCATTATCTAGATAGATTTATCTATTCTTTGATTGTTTGCTTGATTTTTTGAGGAGTTAAGGGCAAGGCATTCTCCATCACGGCTAGCAGTATGATTAAAGATTCAACTTAAAACAGGTGAAAAGATGTGTGTATAATTACTACAGTTCAGGATAAAATGCTGTATTAGGCAATACAATACAAGGTACATAGTCTACTTGCTAACGCACAACAAGCACTGATAAAATTCTGAGCAGTTAAAATGAATTTTTGATGACTTGATGATTCTTTTTATGTGAGAATAAACTTGAGATCAGGCACTGGATCTTCTAAATCTCTGGCTCTTTTAACTTTTCAGTCTCTCCCTATGAAGAGTTTAACTGTCCATACTGGATGGTATGTACATTGTCTCCATTTTCTTTGGAATCTTAAAAACTTCAGTCCTTTTAAGAAATTTTGATGGGAAAATTAATGTGGAAGTGATCTGGCAGATAAACACTTGATTCCCATTCTGTTTTAAACCATGAGGAGACTATCAGCTTTTCAGTTTTCCCTGATTTATTGTCTTCACAGCAATGCTCTATGATTATACCTACAGGAAATTTCCAAATGTTGGGCATAGCCCACATCAGTGGTCCAGGAACACTTTCCAGACCCAATAGGAGTGTTTTATGGGTAATCTGTGAATACTTCCCCTTAATTAAGAATGAACAATGAGGAATTGAAAGCTCAAATATTTCTATAACACAAGCTGATTCAGATATAAATAATGATAAGGGCCTATTCTAGGTCACACAAGAGACTTTACTAGGTACATTCATATACATTGTATATGTTGTCATTTAACTCTGACAAATACATGATAAAATAGTTATTACTATCCCCATTTATTTTTGAATGCTACAAATGAGACTAAAGAAGGTAATATTTAGATGAAGAAAGCTATGGAGGTTTATTGTAGAAATAAGACAAATTGAGAGATGTGGCATGATATAATATATTTTGTAAAAGGCCATTTTTCCTTGAATATATTTCACCATAGTTCCAAATAAAATCCTCAGACTACTTCTGAAACTTTCATTTTAATTTTTCTTTGTAGCAGATTGTTGAAAAATAAAATGCAAATTCTAAAGGAGAATAAGGATTGTTTTGGGTTTGGTTGATTACCACTATACCCCAAGTACCTAACATGTTTCTATCATATCAGACATAGAACTATATTTTGATTGAATTAGTGAAATAGAAACATGTCCAAGTTAACATATTTTTCTACTTATCATTTTAAAATGTTTTTCAGTCCATCCACTTCAAAATTTAGTATTAACTATGATTTTGCTAAGTGTTATGGATAATGAATACAGTAATAATATTTTAAAAGATAATCTTTGCCTTAATTTAATTTTAGGATAGAAATACATTCATAGGGTTCAAATCAAACAGTATAAAAAGGTTTAACATTAAAGTCTTCTACCTCATTCTCTATTCCTCCATTTCCTCTCTCACAGGCAATCAATGCTGTTAGTAACTTGTAAAATTTTATAGTTATTGAATAAGGTATTTTAAATGGTAATAATGTATTTATTATAAATGTATTTATAATATAATAGTAAATTATTGTAATATATAATATATTATAAATAAATAATATATTTCTAAAGGCAAAACAAACCAACATGCCCCTTTTCTGTATAAGTAACAGCTGATAATACACACTGTTCTATATTTTGCTTTTCTACTTAGTAATGGATCTTCAAGATCATTTTATTTCAGTATCTATAAAACATTTGCATACTTTTTACAACTGCATAGCATATTTCTTTTTCCATAGATTGCAGGTAATATAATATGACAATGACATCTCTGCTGTGGATTTGCATTTAGGTATTTATTTGTTTACAATATGCTATTTAAACAGTATGTGGGATAAATCTCCAGAAGGGAAGTATCTGAGTTTGATATATGTACCTTTGTAGATTTGGGGGTTGTCATCATCACTCCCCAGGTAGTGCCATTTTAAATGCTTAAACTCTCTCCACAACTTCTCTTTCTCCAGTCTCTTTGCTACAGCGTGTTGCTTTATCAAGCTAGTTTATCTTTGTTTGGGCTTAGAAGATAAAGGTGCTAGTCCTGTAGTTTTTTATTTATTTTATGGTAAATGATATGGAGCATCTTTTCATATATTTAATATTTATTTTTCTTTCCTGTGAACTCTTAATGTCCCTTCATGATTTTTCTTTTCAGTTATTGGTCATTTTTTGATGGTTTGAAGGAGTTGTTTATATATAAAGGAATTTAGGCCTTTGAGGTTCAAATAATTTTTTTTTTCTTTTGACTTTTGCATTTTGTCTTTGATTATAGTGGTTCCTACCAAACTGGAAATCCTCCTTTGCTTCCTTCCTTCCTCTCTTCCTCCTTCCTTCCCTCTCTCACTCCTTCCTTTTCTTCCTTCTTTCTTTTCTTTCTTTTTTTCTTACATTAGAATGAATCAAGTATTTTCTTTTGTGGCTACTGGATTTTATGTAATACTTTGAAAAGATCTTTTTCACTAACTTTATTCAATAATTTTCCATTTAAATTTGAGTTTTATTATTTTATGCTTAAATCTTCAAACTGATACAGATTTCTTTTTTCCTAGATGATTACACAGATACCCGTTGATTTAATTAGTAATATAATTATCAATAGGATGTCTATTCATGACTTAAATGGCACTTATATATTAAATATCATATTTGTAAATAAAATATAAAAGACCTAACTAAATATCAAATATTTGTTTGGTTCTATTTCTGATCTTCCTATTTTGTTCTTTTGACCTATTTGTGCATAAGTGTTATGTTCTCAACTATTACACTTTTGCTCTATGTGTTGAAATAGGTAGGGAAAGGCAGTTTCTCTCCTTCAAGAGAACTAGCCACACTCACCTCCCCCCACCCCCTACCAATTTGCTGACTATTTGTGTCTTATTAACTCATTATCTGTCCACAGCTTATTAGAAGTATAGAATTGGGAGGTGACTGTTACATTTAAAGGTAGCACTGATGGACCAAGAGTTAATGAAGTAGAAGAAGCCAGGTGACAAAGTTAAAAATCAAAATAAATAAGGGAGATAAGGGAGCAAACAGAAGGAGAGAAATTTGTTCTGAAAGTGGCATCTAAAATACCTCTCTTCCTTTCAAAGGATCAACCTTAACTCCAGTAAACTGACAACTACCTTGTGATCCTAAGAGCATCACGGATTGATAGCATTGTTTGCTTCATAGTGTTGCTCCATCTTTACCCTTTTTAGGAGGTTTCATTTTCTAAAGCAAATATATATTACTTTAATGTAAAATTTTATATTATTGGGGGTGACTCATTATTGGTCTATATCATAATACCAGAAGTTAGTGTTTCTCTTGATTTAATATGTGATGAGCAGAAACATGCCAGCAATTGTGTAACTGCAGACTGTTATGCTACTAATAATCCTGGAATTGAGCTGTTCAGAATCCAGATTGGTTCAGCACAATGGAGAATGCTGAAACTCACACCTGTTTTCTGCTTATAGAGAAAAAGCAAATGATATCTAAAGCTAGAATACTGGGTTGCTTAGAAAAGAGCTTTACATAGCAAAGTGGTCAGGGGCAGGAGGATATATCTTATGAATAGTTCAGGTAATTTGATTCTTTCTATTCCATTCCTAATAAGCATGATTCAGGACAATGCTTAAGACATTATCAGTAAACAAAAATTTGACATCACTCTTGTTTCCCTTTTTTTTATGTGTACATTGCTATTTTAATGCATCTAATTTTTTTATTGGTGTATGCTTGACTGACTCTCTCTCTCTCTCTCTCTATATATATATATATATATATATATATATATATATATATCCATTCTTTTTCATATTCTTTTCCCATGTAGGTTATTGTAGAATATTAATTAGAATTCTCTGTACTATACAGTAGATCCTTATTAGTTATATATTTTTTATATATAGTAGTGTGCATATGTTAATTGCAATCTCCTAATTTATCACTCCTCCCCCCCAAACATACATTTCTCCCTTGGGAACCAGAAGTTTGATTCTGAGATCTTTGAGTCTGTTTCTATTTTGTAAATAAATAAATTCATTTGTGTCATTTTAAAATTAGATTTCATACATGAATAATATCTTTCAATATTTCTATTTCTCTGTCTGATTTACTTCACTAAGTATGATAATATCTAGGTCCACTCACATTGTTGCAAATGGCATTATTTTGTTCTTTTTATGGCTTAGTAATATTGTATATATGTACCACATTTTCTTCATCCATTCCTCTGTCAATGGACACTTAGACTGTTTCCACGTCTTCGTTGTTTTAAATAGTGCTGCAGTGAACATTGAGGTACATGTATCATTTTGAATTATAGTTTTCTCTGGATAAATGGCCAGGAGAGGAATTGCTGGATCAAATGCTAGTTCTAGATTTAGTTTTTCATTTTAAGGAAACTCCATACCTTTCTCACTTTTCTACAGACCTTCTCTAGCATTTATCATTTGTAGATTTTTTGATGATGGCCATTCTGACCTGTGTAAGGTGAAAGCTCTTTTGTAGTTTTGATTTGCATTTCTCTGCTAATTAGAGATATAGAGCATTTTTTCATGTGCTTTTTGGCCATCTGCCACTTTCTTTTTATGTGCCCCAGTTTGAATGGTGCTCAGAAGCAGAATATGCTCTCAGATGTACCCATTTCCCCTTGTCTTAAGCAAACAGATATTGCTACACTTTCTTGTAGTCATTACTCCATTAATACTCTTCTATAATCTCAGGGAAGTTTATATGTTCTTCTCAAAATGATCAGCATGGAAAAGGATCTCCTATTCACTGGACATCTCATTATCTCTTGTTTTTCCATGCTTAATTTCATTTCATCCCAGTCTCTCTGCCCTAAAAGCCTCTGAGATTGCTATTATTGCTGCCATTTTGCAGGTGTAATGCTAGGTCATAGTTTTAGGTGAGACTTAGGCAATAAGCGTCACTCCCAGCTCTAGGGGCAAGGAAAGGACAGCTGTGGCATCCTTGGCTTCCAAAAGGGGAAATTCCTTAAAAGAGAGAGAATTACATCAACCATAGCAAATTTAAGCCGATTAAGAAAGAAAAAAAAAATATAAAAATGGAGATCATTCTACTGTTAATGAACTACTTGCTCTGTGTATAAACAACCACAAGTTTTATTCCACAGAACAAAAGTTAATATATAGTTTATTTTCTTCTTGTTCTTAAGGTTCTAATATTGGGTCTAAATGTCCCCTCTATTTCACATTTCTCTGATCTTGCAGAAAACTATTGTAATCAAAGAAGAAAATACATGAACTTGGCTTTGCCCAGTGAAAGTGAAAGTCACTCAGTCATGCCTGACTCTTTGTGACGCCATGGACTGTCCATGGAATTCTCCAGGCCAGAATACTGGAGTGGGTAGCCTTTCCCTTCTCCAGCAGATCATCCCAACCCAGGGGTCAAACCCAGGTCTCCCGTATTACAGACAGATTCCTTACCAGCTGAGCCACAAGGGAAGCCCAAGAAACTAGAGTGGGTAGCCTATCCCTTCTCCAGGGAACCTTCCCAGCCCAGGAATTGAACCAGGGTCTCCTGCATTGCAGGCAGATTCTTTACCAATTGAGCTATGCTAGCTCTTCATAAGCCCAGGTTGTCCCTCAGTGATGTCAGCATCTTCTACTTGTTAACACTAACCAGTATTTCATAAATGTGTTTTTGCACTTTGTTGTGTTTAATAAGATCACTGATTTATAGTCTAAGGACTTATGTATATACTTCTCTAAAAGTGAAAATATATTGTTTATATTTTTGTTTTCAAAAATATATTTGTTTTCAGTCTTGCAGTGAGTCCCTGAGAAAGCAGATGTTAGATCAGGTTTCAGTCCAAAGTTCCCTCAGGATCTGGGATACAGTCCAATCAGCCGGGGACCCTAAAACTCATTTGCACTGTAATATTCTCCATCCATCATCCTGTATCTCAGTAACTGCTCTCTTATGTCTTGTACAGTTTTTCTACAAATTTTCTTCTCCTTGAAAAAAAAATATGACTATGCTTAACACACTAATTTTTTAAATCTTAATCTTGAGTAACTTTATACAGGTAACAGTACAGTTCAGTGGCTCAGTCGTGCCTGACTCTTTGCAACTCCATGGACTGCAGCAGCCAGGCCTCCCTGTCCATCACCGACTCCCGGAGTCCACCCAAACCCATGTCCATTGAGTCGGTGATGCCATCCAGCCATCTCATCCTCTGTCGTCCCCTTCTCCTCCTGCCCTCAATCTTTCCCAGAAACAGGATCTTTTCCAACGAGTCAGTTCTTCACATCAAGTGGCCAAAGTATTGGAGTTTCAGCTTTAGCATCAGTCCTTCCAATGAATATTCAGGACTGATTTCCTTTAGGATTGACTGATCTTCTCGATGTCCAGGGGATTCTCAGGATTCTTCTCCAACACCACAGTTCAAATTCATCAACCCTTTGGTGCTCAGCTTTCTTTTTAGGCCAACTCTCACATCCATACATGACTACTGGAAAAACCATAGCTTTGATTAGATGGATCTTTGTCAGTATACAGGTAGCATACAGACAGCATATACAAGTATATCTGTAAATAGATGGCATACAAACAGACAGCATATACAAGTATATCTGTAAATAGATGGCATACAAACAGAGAGCATAAAGACAGTATACAGGTATACCTCAGAGATATCACAAGTTTGGTTCCAAACTACCACAATAAGACAAATTTCATAATAAAGCAAGTCATATGAACTTTTTGCCTTCCCAGTGTATATAAAATTATGTTTACATTAAACAATAGTCTAATAAGTGTATATTATCTTTAAAAACATAATCTACATATGTTAATTAAAATACTTTATTGCTGAAAAATTCTCAACATCTTCTGAGCTTTCAGTGAGTCACAGTAGTAACATCAAAGGTCACTGATCACCATAACAAGCATAATTATTAAGAAAAATTTTGAAATATCATGACAATTACCACAATATGATAGAGACATGAAGTAAGCAAATGCTACATGCAAAACAGAAAAAGAGACTCAGATGTATAGAACAGACTATTGGAAATATGGTACTTATAGACTTTATTTACACAGGGTTGCCATACACTTTAAATTTATGAAAATAATAGTATTTCTTAAGCACAATATACTTAAGAGCTTGGACTTCCCTGATGGCTCAGTGGATAAAGAATTTGCCTGTAGTACTAGAGACACATGAGATGCAGGTTCGATCCCTGAGCTGAGAAGATCCCCTGGAGGAGGAAATGGCAACCCACTCCAATATTCTTTCCTGGATAATCCAATGGACAGAGGTGCCTGGTGGGCTACAGTCATGGGGTCACAAAGAGTTGGACATAACTGAGCGACTAAGCACAATGAAGTGAAAGGCAATAAAACAAGATATGCCTGTACCAGCATCTTCAAATGGCAGATGAATCCTTCCCTGGTTTTCTTTCCTTCCCCAATTCAGTTCTTCATTTAGCCTTTGCATGTTTCCCCTTTTAAGATTTACTGTTCATGTTTCTGAACCTATATTATAGGTCTTTGCCAACTGCTTTTCTCATTAAAGTAGTATAGTTTTAGTACACTTGAGAGGAAAATAATCAACTGTGACTGGAACTGGGTGATTCAGGAGCAAGTGTGACGCTCACTATACCACTATGACTGAGGTCCTCTTGTCATTCAGTCAAAGTCCCTGAGGAGAGCGAGCCTGTCTATGAGGGGTGCCAGGGTGTTTGTAGCCCCCTGACTGATTTGAACTTGGTCTTCTTCTCTACTTCTCATGTGATATTAGAGAATGGAAAACTGTAATATTTGTAAGGGAAATTCAGTGTAATGAATTAAGTAAGCACATGTTTTCCCTATTGTTTATAATTACCAATGAAGCTAAGACTTAACAGTGTTCATAAAATCATTTGGGAAAGGATAGTAAAACAACCCAGAGAAGGCAATGGCAACCCACTCCAGTGCTCTTGCCTGGAAAATCCCATGGACAGAGGAGCCTGGTAGGCTGCAGTCCATGGGGTCACGAAGAGTCAGACATGATTGAGCGACTTCACTTTCACTTTCCACTTTCACACATTGGAGAAGGAAATGGAAACCCACTCCATTGTTCTTGCCTGGAGAATCCCAGGGACGGGGGAGCCTGATGGGCTGCTGTCTATGGGGTCACACAGAGTTGGACACGACTGATGCGACTTAGCACCAGCAGCAGCAGCAGTAAAACAATCACTGGAATTTTATGAAATAATGTATGTGAAATTCTTCACAAGGATAAGTATATACTTACCTTGAACAATTCTCATCGAACTGTACAGTCAGATCATGTGCTTTCCCAAGGATGTCCCAATTATGCACTGTATACCTATGAACTGATTGTGATTCACTGATTCATTTGATTGTACACATAAAATACATAAGCAGTGCATTTTACAAAGGTACAAATTCTCCCTTTCAGAGCTGAGAAAGATAGACACAGATCCCATCCTCATGGAATTTATAAGAATAAATAATTATACTAATAAGTAATTAATTAACATTTGTGAAAAGTGTCATGAAATAAACATCTAGAATGTGATAATGATACAAAACACAGAAGCTGGACCTCATTGGGAGGAAGACTGTGGACCAACCACTGTCTAAACAGATGAAAGTGAAAGTCATTCAGTCCAATCCGACTCTGCGACCCTATTGACTATGCAGTCCATGGAATTCTCCAGGCCAGAATACTGGAATGGGTAGCCTTTCCCTTCTCCAGGGGATCTTCCCAACCCAGGGATCAAACCCAGGTCTCCCACATTGCAGTTGGATTCTTTACCAACTGAGCCACAAAGGAAGCCCAAGAATACTGGAGTGGGTAGCCTATCCTTTCTCTTGTGGATCTTTCCAACCCAGGAATCAAACCAGGGTCTCCTGCATTGCAGGCAGATTCTTTATCTACTGAGCTATCAGGCAAGCCCCTCTAAGGAAACAGGCAAAACATCTATTCTAGTCTACGTGATTGGTGAGAGACTGATTCAAAATAATATGCTAATGCACAAACTTATCAGGCAGTGATATCTTAATTGAGTAGGGGATGATTGGATTGCTGTTTTATTTTGAACTCAATCACAAAAGAAATACCATTTAAACTGAGATCCGAATAGAGAGAGAAAAAAAAAAGGCCTTTGAGGGAAGTTAGACCATAAGCCTGGGATAAACCTGGTAGATTCAAAACAAAACAAAACAAAACATATGCATACATACAATGATGAAGCAGAATGATGAAGTGTAGGATGAACAGTAAGGTGACCATACAATTGTCCTCCTAATCAGGGCACATTAAGAGTGAAAGTAGGTGCTGTGAGTAATAATAACTGGACAATAAGCATGTAAGACTATCTGAACAGTCGGCATTTATGATCATTTTAGACCAGTGCTTTGCATCCAGGATCAGTTTTGCTCTTCCAGGGGACATTTGGCAATGTCTGGAAACATTTTCACTACTTCCTCCCCTAGTTGGGGGGAAGTTGCTCAGGCATCAAGTGGCTAGAGGTATCTTACCACTTGTAGGACAGCAACCCACAACAAAGAATTATTTGGCCCAAACTGCCAAAGGTGCTCAGGTTTAGAACTTCTGCTTTAGCTCAGCAAGTGTAAAGGCAGAGACTAGATCATGTGTGTATTTTTAATGTAGGGTGAGTTACTTATATATTATTCTAATTGTGATGTGAAGGCATTGGAGGTATTCAAGTCAGAATGATACAAATCACTTATAGTTCTCTTTGACTTTTATGTGATAAGTGTAGGAGGGAGGGGAAAGGATGAAATCATGGAGATTTGGTAGAAAAGAAGCAATGTAGACGGAAGTGTGATTTTGGAAAGTCAACAGGACTAGACAATGGAAAGGATATGGAGAACAAGGGGAAAACAGAAATCACTTCTAGTTGCACTTGAACAACTGGATTGATGCTATTTCCAATCCTGAAGCTATAACAGCTTTAGCAGATTTAGCTGGAGAGTGAGGAGAATCAATGTTCTGCTTCAGCAAGTAGGTTTGAGATACTTATTTGTATGGAAGCTAGAGTTTTGGAGAGAGGTGAGGGTGAGGCTTACAGATCTGTTCATCATCAGCATCTATATAGGAAATGATTAAAATCAGAAGAAAGATGTTATCCCCTAGAAAGAATCTAAAAGTTAAAAAAAAACTACTAAAAAATTAAATAGATTCCCATGAGATCACAAGAGTTAGACATGACTTGGCAATTAAACAATAAGAACAACAAAGATTCTCTGATATTGTGAAGTAGAATAGAGTAGGAAAATCAAAAGTGTAAAACTGAAATGAAACAACACAGAGTGTGAAGAAACACAGTGAATGGACTCACAGAAGCTAAGAGAAAGAGAAGGTAGTCAACCATTTTAAACAGCACTAGGGGATGAAATAATATAAGAAAACAGATTTGAAAATTAGATTTGCATTGTTGTACAGCAGAACCCAGCATCACATTTTAAAGCAATTGTTCTGGTGTTCAGTCTCTGTTGTGTCCAACTCTTTGAGTCCAACTCTATGGACTGCAGCATGCCAGGCTTCCCTGTCTTTCACTATCTCCCAGAGTTTGCTCAAACTCATGTCCATTGAGTCGATGATGCCATCCAACCATCTCATCCTCTGTCACCCCCTTCTCCTCCTGCCCTCAGTTTTTCCCAGCATCGAGGTCTTTTCCAATGAGTTGATTCATTGCATCAGGTGGCCAAAATGTTGGGGCTTCTGCATCAGTCCTTCCAATGAATATTCAGGATTGGTTTCCTTCAAAATTGACTGGTTTGATCTCCTTGCTGTCCAAGGGACTTTCAAGAGTCCTCTCTAGCACCCCAATTTGAAAGCATGAATTCTTTAGTGTTCAGCCTTCCTCATGATCCAAATCTCAAGGCTGTATATGACTACTAGAAAAACCATAACTCTGACTCGATGAACCTTTGTTGGCAAAGTGATGGCTCTGCTTTTTAATATGCTGCCTAGGTTTGCCATAGCTTTTCTTTCAAGGAGCAGGCATCTTTTAATTTCATGGTAAAGCAATTATTCTCCAATTAAAAAATAAATAAAATTAAAAAATAAAGAAAATTAGGTTTAGAAATATGGAATGTACTTATGATCCTGATAGAAGAAATGCCTTGGAGTTGACAGGGAATATAAGCCCAGTTGAAATTGATTGAAAGAAGTGTAAGAAAGTAGAAAGCAGCCACTACATTTAGTTTAGTCAAAGTTTGTTTAGTTTTACTTGTGAAAGTGAAAGTGAAAGTCACTCAATCGTGTCCAACTCTTTGTGACCCCATGGACTATATAGTCCATGGAATTCTCCAGGCCAGAATACTGAAATGGGTAGCCTTTCCCTTCTCTGGGGATCTTCCCAACCCAGGGATCGAACCCAGGTCTCCCACATTGCAGGTGGATTCTTTACCACCTGAGCCACAAGGGAAACCAAGAATACTGGAGTGGGTAGCCTATCTTTTCTCCAGCAGATCTTCCCAACTCAGGAATTGAACCAGGGTCTCTTGCATTGCAGGTGGATTCTTTACCAACTGAACTATGAGGGAAGCCAGTTTAATTCATACATTTACAATTTTGTTGTTAACTGATCCTGGTACATTTTAATCCTTTCTTTGGCTTTCATTTCCTCCATCCAAAGTACACACTTTGGAAATCCCAACATAAAGGTCTTTAGTAATGAATACATTTTTGTTTGCAAAAAAAAAACAAAAAAAGAGAGAGAGAGCAGTCACTATAGAAATTCACTATGAAACACTTAGCTCAGTATAGGACCAAGAAATGAAGTGGTAGTTGATGGAAGATTTGAGTGTAAGACTTTTTTTTTTTTAAGAGAAACATGTTTCTATGTTAAAAATAATAATAATAAGTATGTAAGCAATGGCAACCCACTCCAGTACTCTTGCCTGGAGAATCTCATGGATGGAGACTCTGGTAGGCTACAGTCCATGGGGTCGCTGAGAGTCGGACATGACTGAGTGACTTCAATTTCACTTTTCACTTTTCATGCGTTGGAGAATGAAATGGCAACCCACTCCAGTGTTCTTGCCTGTGGAATCCCAGGGACAGAGGAGCCTGTTGAGCTGCCGTCTATGGAGTCACACAGAGTTGGACACGACTGGCGTTGACCTAGCAGTATATATATATATATATATATATATATATATATATATAGAGAGAGAGAGAGAGAGAGAGAGAGAGAATTATTGCATAAGTAAAATTCCAAAGATAGTAGATGGGATGGAATATAGTGCATAAATGGGAGGGTTGCCTTTTTGCCCTTTGGTAAAAACATGAGGAGGATAGCCTCAGCAGTATTAGCAAAGACTGTAAGAGATTGTGTATAAAGATTTGCAAAGTTTGCCAAGGAAATAAAGCTTGAGCAGATTTAAAAGATGTATGTAGTACATTTATTAGCAAGATGCTATCAGGAGCAAATGTAGGAGTGGAGTGAAAGAGATCGTTTCATTCAAAGTCTCACACAGAAAGTGCTTTGATTCATTTGAATAATTTAGAAAGGGAAGAAATCAAGACTCAGTAAATATTTATTGAACAGAGGAATAATTATCAGCTGAATGGAATACATGTTTTATTTCTTAAAATTATCTTTAATTAAATTTAATTCCTATTGACTTTTAATTTCAAAGTAATTTTATTGGGGAGATTTTAGCTCAAATGATATTAGTCAATGTTTTTATCTCTAGAGCTGTAAATCTCTCCAAAATTGCTTTTTCTCAATCTTTCTCTTTGCTAATAGTATCAGTGAAGCCAACATGGACAAAATGTCCCATATGAATTGAAATTATTTCACCTCAAATGGTTTGTCATACCCTTGTCAAACAAAGCAGTTTTGATTTATTGCAGTTGAGGTGGAAGGGAGATGGCTGAAGGTTACAAGCCTGATTCTGCTTTTATTGTCTTACTTGACGTTAACCTTAATGCTCCAGAAACCTCCCCAAATCCATGTTTTTTCAAGTGTCTAAAATGCTCAGTGTTGGGCATACCCTTGAATGACACTTTAGATGAGAAAGTTTATAGAACATGTGGCCTGAAAACAAGTTTTTAAGAGACTTTAAAACTCAGGGACGGTCCCAAGATGGCCCAAGAATAGGATGTGGAGACCACTTTCTCCCCCCACAAATTCATCAAAAGATCATTTGAATGCTGAGAAACTTCCACAAAACGACTTCTGAACACTGGCAGAGGATACCAGGCACCCAGAAAGGCAGCGCATGCTCGTGGAAAGGAGGCAGGACAAAATATAAAAGACAAAATGAGAGACAAAAGAGTCAGGGACAGAGACCCGGCCTGAGGAGGGAGTCGTGAAGGAGGAGAAGTTTCCAAACGTCAGGAAACCCTCTTACTGGCGGGTCTGTAGGGAATTTTGGAATCTCAGAGGGAAACATAACTGGGAGAGAGAGAAAAAAAAAAACCAAAACCAAACCAAAACAAAAAACAACAAAACAGAATACACGCCTAACCGCAACTCCCAGCAAAGAAGTAGCCCAGACGCTTTCATCCACCAGCAGCGAGTAGGGGCTGAATGCCCTGAGGACAATCTGAGGGAGCTAACATGAGATAACAACCCAAACTGTGGGATAGCCAGAGAGAGAGGAAAAAGAAAAATAAAAAAAAAAAAAACAGTAGAGAACTTTCCTGCAAAAGGCTCTAACCAAACACACAGCCTGGCTGCTCACAGAACAAAGGATTGAGCGAATACCAAAGGAGAGCTAGCCGGCTGCGTACAGGCCCCACCCTTCCCACTAGAGGCAGAGAGGCAGGTTGCGATAGCCAGAGACTGAGGCCAAGGAGCAATCTCAGCCCCAGAGACTGGCATCTTCCACCAAAATGTGAGCAGGCTCCCCATTGCTAACCAAATCTTCCTGGAATCCTGAACGATTGCCATCTGCCAGGAGGGTCACAGCCTGGGATCAGCTCCCCAGAGAAGACACACGGCACACCTGAGACGGTGCTCGCGGCACACCCGGGACACCCAGCGGCTGGGACCGGGGAGGTGATTAAGAGGCACAACCCACCTGGGACAGTGTGCTCACCAAGCACCTGGTTGCCTGAGCTGCTCAGACCTGGGAAGGGCACAAAATGCATGCCCAGCTGAGTAGGTGCCCTTGCAGAATACCTGAGAACCTGCACCTGAGCAGCTTAGACCTGGGAAGTGCATGAAACACAGGGCCCCCTTTGCACAGTACCCTTGCAGAGAAACCTGGAGCCTGAGCAGTGTAGACCCAGAAAGCACATGCCGCTGTGAGCTGGGCAAACCCAGGGTGGTCCATATACTGCAAGCATTCTTCACACACACCAGTGGTATTTGTTTGAAGTTTGTTTCCTCCCTCCTCACAACGTAACTGAACAAGTGAGCCTACATAAGTGACCACCTTCACCCCCTTGTGTCAAGGTGGAAATTAGACACTGAAGAGACTTGCAAACAGGGGAAACCAAAATAAACAAAGAAGAAGGAACTGCTCTGGAAGTGACAGGTGCAACAGATTAAAACTCTATAGTTAACATTAACTAAACATTGGAAGGGGCCTATAGACCTTGAGAAGAAGTACAATTTGGAACATGGAACTATCTGAAACTGAACTGACCCCACACTGCCCACAACAGCTCCAGAGAAATTCGTAGATATATTTTTACAGTTATCATTTTTTTAGTTTTTAATTTTTAAGTTCTTTATTACTCCTTTAATTTTCATTTTTATAACCTACTATTACCTTGCTAAAAAAAAAAAACCCTGTTTTTAAAGCAAATATCATATATATATTTTATAATTTTTGTGATTGATTTTCTTTTGTATTTTTAAGAGTCTATCCTCTACTCCAGATTTATAATCTTTGCTTTTTGGTATTTGTTATCAATTTTGTACCTTTAAGAATCTAATCTTCAGTATCCATTTTCACTTAGGGGTTTGATTACTGGCTTAATTGCTCTCTCCCCTTCTAACTCTTCCTTTTCTCCCCAGGTCACCTCTATCTCCCCCCACCCCCTTTTCTTGTCTACTTTGTGAATCTCTCTGGGTGCTCTGGGCTTTGCAGAACACTTAGGGAACTGATGACTGGCTAGACTGGTCTCTCCCCTTTTGACGTCCACTCTTCTCCTCCTGGTCACCTCTATTTCCCTCCTCCCTCTTCTCTTCTCCATGTAACTCTGTGAACTTCTCTGGTTGTTCCTCACTGTGGATAATCTTTTCACCATTACCCTAGATGTTTTATCATCTGTGCTGTGTGGATAGAGAAGTCTTGAGGCCACTGTAAGAATAAGACTGAAAGCCAGAGGCAGGAGGCTTAAATCCAAAACTTGAGAACACCAGAAAAGTCTTGATTCCAGGGAACATTAATTGACAAGGGTTCATCCAAAAGCCTCCATACCTACACTGAAACTAAGTTCCACCCAAGAGTCAACAAGTTCCAGGGCAAGCTATACCACACTAATTCTCCAGCAATGCAGGAACACAGCCCTCAGCATTAAAATACAGGCAGCCCAAAGTCATGTCAAACCCATAGAAACCCCAAAACTCACTACTGGACACTTCATTGCACTCCAGAGAGAAGAGATCCAGCTCCACCCACCAGAACACAGATGCAAGCTTCCCTAACCAGGAAACCTTGACAAGCCCCTAGTCCAACCTCACCCACAGGGAGCAACCTCCGCAATAAAGAGGAACCACACACTTCTAGCCTACAGAAAGGCCACTCCAAGCACAGCAATCTAAACAAAATGAAAAGGCAGAGAAATATTCATCAGGTAAATGAAAGTGATAAATGCCCATCAAACCAAGCAAAAGAGGAGGAGATAGGGAGTCTACCTGAAAAAGAATTCAGAATAATGATAGCAAAGGATGATCCAAAATCTTGAAAACAAAATGGAGTTACAGATAAATAGACTAGAGACAAGGATTGAGAAGATGCAAGAAATGTTTAACAAGGACCTAGAAGAAATAAAGAAGTTAATCAATAATGAATAATGCAATAACTGAGATCAAAAGCACTCTGGAGGGAACCAACATTAGAATAAGATATATATCTTAGATAGATAGATAAGATAGATATCTTATCGATATCTATAAGATATCGATAAGATATAATAGATAAGATAGTCTATCTTCTGAGACGGAAGATATGATAAGTGAGGTGGAAGATAGAATGGTAGAAATAAATGAAGCAGAGAGGAAAAAAAGAATTTAAAAAAAAATGAGGACAATTTCAGAGACCTCTGAGACAATATTAAACACCCCAACATTTGAACTCAGAAGAAGAAGACAAAAAGATAGGG